>NC_056725.1:1348168941-1348218941 GCF_019279795.1 Protopterus annectens | reverse complement strand
GGGAATGTACCTTTAATGGCACTCTCAATACACAAAGCTTTATAAAACAGAAGAATGCCAAAGTAATTCTTTTTCTCCCACAGGAACCTCCCAGTAACAGACATATGGATTTAGCTTACCTTAAACTGCCAAAAGAGCAATAATATGACAAGATACACAAGTAATTGAGACAGAAAGTTATTCAATAGTGCTGCCTCTCCATTCCTGAATCTTAAATAGATTTTCTGATGAAGGCAGTTATCCCCACCCCATACATTATATTAGTGCCTGTCCTGATCTGATGCTGTTCTGCAGAATGTCTGTATAAAACATCATTCTCAGAAGCTCTGTGAATTTGACGTGCTCTTATAATGAAGCACCTAATGGCATGCAAATGGGCTCAATACAGTGGTTCATCCGCCCCACCAAAAAAAACGTGACTAGAACTTGAGCATTCTGTAATGCCTAATACACTTGAATTGCCATAAACAAGTTAACAGTAACACCCTCACTTACCTGCAGACCTCTTAGTTTAGCATTATAAATAAAATGATTTAAAAAGAATGATAATGTAGACCTTTCTACTGGTTTTAAAAGATGTACAATATAAGAAGCCATAATCTTTCTGGGAGTTTCCTTACAGAAAACAATTTTACTACAGTGTATAAGAGCAACATTTACCCATTCAGATTTTTCTGAGGGTGCCGCTGGTATACTTTGCTAATAGTTCTGCCACAAAACTTTTCTTGAAGGGAAAACAGAACAAACAAATGGAACACAAAGTTAACCTTTGTTAAAGAGCTCGGTCCCAGAATTCTGAAGCCTGTACAGAAAGAACCCTAAGCCCCTGACAGTTCCCTTACAGGTGTAATGCATGGCAGCATATTTGCTCTGCTTCTATGAAAACCTCTATTTGACATTAAAAGGGAGGAATGACCGATTTCTCTGATGAGTCAATGAATTACTAAAGCAACCAGAGCATCACGAATCTTACTTCAAGTTGGTAATGGTAATGAAACTGAAGTAAACCAGCAGTTGTCTGAAAATTGTACGTGGATGTAGTACAGTTGGGCATAAAAGCAGTGGAGAAATGACTCCAAGAAAGAACAAATTTTATTTTGCTTACCGCTTGAAGTAAGTGACAGAAAATTTTCACTGGCACTTTTTTTCCACCTGCTTTTTTCTAACCCCATTCCTGTGTCACCCCAGCAAATTCCCCCCTAAAGCAGCACTCATATAATGCTGTGGCCATGAAGTCTCAGACTGCCTTAACCTCATCCTTAGCCAACCTATTAGCTGGTGTTTTTTTTTTTTAGGCAGTGTAGCTTCATGTTTACAGACAACAAGCAAATTCTTACACATACTGACTCCACCTGCAGCTCTGACAAATACACTTTATTTTCTGAGCTGAAGGCTAGTCTCTCTATCCCATCTATGGTCATTAAACAGAATTCCAAAACTACCTTACCACAGAGGCACTACAACATCACTCCCACATACACTCCTAGGAGTCATTTGTACAGCAAGCCTATGCCCGTAAGGTTCCATGGTTCCATTAACTTGCAGCTCATCCCAGAATGACTTAGCCATTGGGATTACACTATAAGGCACACAGACATGGCACTTACTAGACTGGCAAAGGATAGGGTGACTGGTGCCCTTCTGGTGCTTGCATTAGGAATGTCACCAGGACTCTTGGATTGCTGTACCACCCAGATATGCGTTTGCAGCCATGAAGTTACCTATGTGAAGGTGAACAGTCTTATGTATTCCACTCTAAGGGAGAAGCAGATAGATGCTAACAAACTTTCTAATCATGTCTCTGATGAAGACAAGGCCCTGATATTTAGCTGTGTTCTTTCACTAAGAATGATGCTTAAATTCAAAGCTATAATTGGCTTAAACAACTGACTGGTAAATTGCTGTCTTTCTAAGGGAATCTAGTGCATGTCTGCATGGGAAGAAATGACCAACAGACAATTTTGCTTTGCCAGGGATGCCCTATACCTTTCATTCACTACCTTCATGGTGCCTATTTTAGGTAAAAATCACCTGAGAGATATCCTGACATGGTACATCCAAATCCAGAGAATGTCAATATATTTTTGTTGAAGGCTAGAAACCTAAACAACAAAATATCTGTAGACTTGAGGCCTGAGGCTTTCAGTACCTTCAAAACTCATTAGCTTTTGTGCAACCACAGAAAACTGCTTCTGCTATAGTGACAAAACTCCCATTTACTCCAAGTTTCAGTAGCTAATCATGCATTCAGAGCCACTCAACCACATGCAGCAGTGAGGGATTATCTATATTCATAATCCCAATGTCACTCACCAGAGCTACATGATACAAACTGTTGCATTACTGCCAGGTACAGACACCCATCTATGGGACTCTCTTAACATTTCTTAAAGGTGACTTCAACTATCCAGATATAAACATATACAACAAATAACAAATGTGCCATGAGATTTTTGGATTTTGTAAATGCCAAAACATTTGACCAAACTGATCCCCTACTTACCAGAGGTGTCACTTTCCTAAATCCTGTCCTCACAAACGTTTCCCCAGTTGCACACATCATTTACCCCCCCCCCCCCCCCCAGTGGTCAAACCTGAGAATTTCACTGTGACCTTTTCCCTGAAAGCCTGCTTTTGTGGCTCCTAAAAACACCTCTGCACCAAGAGATTATTCCAAAATCAATTACTTATTATTACTCAATCAGAATGATAATCATAAATGGTGTAGCTGCCCAGCAAACCTTGTAACTGAGACTGCTACCTACTCTCTTGAGTTTTACTCCCCCTTAGTTAGCTGTATTAAGCTAAGCATAACAGCAAGTGTGTAACTCTATAACCATATTGTAGAACTCGAACAACAAACTTTATAACAAAAAGGAAAAGCTCCTAGCCATTTATAAAAAAAATCTCCAGTTCATCATTACACAAGGGACGTACTGGTAAGACCATAAACTTATCATTAAGAAATGCATTGCTGAATACAAACTTATAAGAGTTGCAAACTATTAAAAAGACAACCATAAGGCTTTATTTAGCTAAATTAGGAAACCTAGAATTGATTTATAAATCTGTACTTAATTTATCTCAAAAGACACATCCACCTCAGACCCCATGAACAACACCAACATCCTTGCAGACAAATTCTCTTCCACGATCATCCCACCAATTCTTTTAACTGCCCACCATTTGAACTTCTCCCCTCCAAAATTACTCTGGCCCAGGTCCTTTCTGCACCTTACAAAACTAAAAATATTAGTCCCATGGGTCCTGACAGTATCCTTTCATCTCTTCAACTTGAGTCCTTCCACTGGCTGTGCTCCTGAGGTGTGGAGAATGGCTGCTGTACTTCCCTTATATAAAGGTGGTCCCTCTACTGTCTCTGTGAAGTACAGGCCTAGTAATCCCACTAATGCTATCTGCAAGGCTATGGAACATATAACAGCCAAACTAATAAACAACAATAAAGGTAACCTTGTATACCTCTATATGTGCCAGTTCAGCTCTGTAAAAGGCAGATCATGGCTGCTCAATCTAGTTCTTTGACAGGGTTACTGCGGACATGGATAAAAGGGCACAGAGTCCATGATTCCTACCTGGACCTTCCCATCGACTTTGAGACTGCCCCCATGCTGGGATTTTTGACAACTTCCCTCAGTTCTACATTAACCACTACCCAGTTCACTAGACAGAACAAATGGTTCTTTAACAGACCCCACACCCTTAATGTCAGTGATAATTTTCTACACAAAAAATGCTACCAGTGGTATACCACAGGGTGCTGTCCTGGGCCCTTTCCTCTTTGGCACTTATTTCTCTGATGTCAATGGACTGTAACTCACCAGATTTATTGATGACTGCAGAATTGAGGGACTATTCTGATACTGAAATTCTTTAGAGGGGCTGGACCAGACAAACAGTTGGTGTGTTAACCATAACCTTAGCTTTAACACCAGAAAATACAGTACAGTTTCCTTTGGTTCAGCACCATACAACATACAAGCACAATTCCACTTAAATCAGACCAAGTCATCGGAACTTGGTACATTTATTGATAACGAACTGTTCTTTAACTGCCATATCTCTCTTGTCATTAGCAACTCTTTCTATCTTATAACTTATCCTTCAGAGTATTGCATCAAGGTCAGAAAAAGTTATAGTCTCCAGTTCAAGTTTATTATAGTGCTTTTGCACTAATCACTTCATCTTGTTTGAGTGACTCTTTACTATATACTCAGTTATTATGACTGAACAACATAACTGTACCGTTCTAATAATTATATCAAACAAATTCTCGTTAAACATTCAAAAAAAGTGGTTTAAAGTAGGCCAACATTACAATATGAACAAAAAACAAGAAAGTTCCAACCTCTCATTCCCACACCAGTAAGGACACAGGAACAAACTTACACCATCTAGTACAACGGGTGAACTACTATCTTTGGCATCCAAAATTAATCATTTAAACACTGAAGTTCTAAGTTGCACTCAGCAACAGTTCCAGCTGAGCACTCAGTGATAATGTCACAATCTCTCTCTTTCGGCTTTTCCCGGCTAGGGGTCGCCACAGCGGATCACCTTGTTCTCTCATGATTGGCAGTGGAGTTTTACAGTGTCAAATTGCCAGCCCGGCGCCCAACCTTCCAAGGAAGGCACACACATATGCACGCATGCCTAGGGCGAATTTTAGCGTGTCCAATCCACTTGCAGCATGTCTTTGGGGTTGTGGGAGGAAACCGGTGCACCCGGAGGAAATCCACATGACAGCAGGGAGGACATGCAGACCGCACAGAAGACACCCCAGCTGAAGATTGAACTGGAGAGCCTCTTGCTGTGAGGTGACAACGCTAACCTTTGCAACACCGCGGCCATCCACATGCCCCCAAATAACAGGCAAATAGAAACAGTTCACCAGGCATGGCAAACATCTCTCCATGTTTCGGGAGCATATTATCTTGTCGAAGGTAGTTTCGGCAAATGCAAAGAAATCAAAGGCAGTTTGCCAAAACCAATTTCATCAACAGTGGATATTGCCTTTTTCTCCCCGTTGTGTGACCTTGGAGTTGGTATATTCCAGTGGGTACAGGTGTGGTGTCCCCCCATGGGAGGTGCCTGAAAAAATATCTTTTAGTGTTTGCTGTAGGTGGCTCCTGCAAACTGCTTTTGAGTTTTCTGTGTTTGCCAAAACTCGCTTTGATGAACTGAAATGAATCTCATTTTTCTCTGCCTTTCTTCGGTCCTTGGTAATCCATCCTCTCCCGAAAACAACGGTTCATTAAATCCAAATGCTACTTTAGTTGAACTGTAATGGCTTGGCACGTACCACAACCACTGTTTTCACCACTCTACCTCCCTTCCATCTCCATCCTAAACTTAATCCACAACCAACAACATTGTTTCCTCCTGCCACAGTCAGGAAAAACATTACTAAGTTTGCTTAAAAAGTAAAAATTAAACAGTCCAAAAAGAAAATGGAAGCAACTCCCAAATGCAGGCCATGTTAATGTAGGGAGTACTTCAATCTGGCAGCCACCCGTTAACATTTCTGGGCACATCATTATGTACTGTCCATCAAAAACATTTAATTTTAATCACCCCTTGTTAGGCCTAACCACTGAATACAACAACCCTTTTGGCATGTACCTCTTTTAAATGCCAAAAACTGTCCAAGATCTCAGTATTTCCTTACCAAAAGGATCTCAGGTCTAAGTATGTTTAGCTATTAAGATAGACAAATAGCCCTTTCCCACTGCTCGGTTATATATACAGGCTCCTGAGGGGTGAATTCTACTTAGCTTTCTGTGCTGTCAGTGTTTCAGCACAATCTCAAGTCCTTCTGAATATGATCAGTGGTAAAGAAAAACCATTACTTCGGAGATTTAAACCTATACCATCACATCTGCTGGAATGAAAAGTACCTAACCCAATGTACCTGCCATCTCTGAAGAAGGTTCTCTTTACAAATCAAGCAGAATACTTCCTTGGCAACCCTTAAAGCCAGGCCAGATGACTGGATCAGTGACTGCAAATTTTCATGAGATATCTGTTGAAAAGCTATACAATGGGGGGCATGGTTAGTTTTCCTTATTGCTGAGGTGATATGGCTAGGCCTTCTGAAGATCTCCTTAGCCATAAACCTATGTATGAACTTGTGAATCTATACAAAATTCCAAAAGGAAGTGCTTTGATAAAAAAAACTCTAATCATTGGGATCAAGGAGAAATTTTAGCCTACTAAACAGTGTTTCAGGGAAATGAAGTACAGGATAATCAAGACAGGAAATGAGATAGCAGAGGATAAACCTGAAATCCCTACATTGTGGCCACTTTTCAAGTACTTCAGTATGCAGCCTTCAGAATATGCATGTCCAATGTGTCTGAAGAGACTTATGAGGTGAACCCAAACACTGGATAATCTTCTATTCTGGATTCTGTGCAGTAACAAAAATGTCTGTTAAAGTTCTGTCTCATCTGGCTCATGTATATACCTTAAAGGTATGGTCGCTACCAATGCAGCCATTTCTTATTTCGTGCAAATGTTCAGTACCCCCCCGATTAAGTTGTTAAGGTTGGGTCTAGTACTACACTGTAAAATCTGCCAATACTGACCAGCAAATGCCATTGGCAGAATAAAATATTTGGTTCTGCCTGCTGCCTGTACTGATATGGTGTCTCCTCCTCTTACAAACTTACAAAGTAGCTAGAACATTGATTTTGAACCTATGACACGCATGTCAAAGGTGACACACCACAGCGATTTGGGTGACACTCCAGCCTTCACCAACAGAGACCCTGCTTTTCCATTCGTTGCTCATGTGAAGTGCATTGAATTATTTTGTGTCAGGAGCCAGTTCAGCAATACTACTGCAGAGATAAGTAAGTTATTAACCTGAAAGACTATTCTGGTATACTGTCTCCAGAGTCTGCAGAGGGCAGTACTGACATTGTTTTCTCCTCATGGTTACACTTCTGCAAAGGGCAAGTAGTCTATATTTCTAAACGTGTGCTCTTTTACATTCCTCTCAACTGTCCCTCTTAATCCCTCCTAAAACCGGCGACTTTTTACACTTAATAATGACAATAATTAGATTTATAGACTTCTTTTACTTCAGAAAATGTATATTAATTCACATTCATTTTTGCTGTCAGTGTCTCAGATTAATAGTACTAGTAGTTTAAAACTGTCCATGTCTTTTATTTCTAAATTTTTCTCTGATTCTGTTGAGATTTATAGGTTCATAGGTAGATACTAGGCTATCTGCCCTAGGGCATTTATAAGCCTAGCCAGAGTGTATTTCGCTTCCGCCTCCCTATTAGATTAGCCTACTGTGCCTCTGTAAACTAGGTCACAGAAGGTACCCTTTTAAGATTAGTTTACTGTGCCTCTGTCTAGCAGGGACACAGAAGAGATCCCAGGGGTGAATTTGCGATTTCCCATCCACGCGTCCAGATTTCGCTTGAAGAGGGTCAGCGAGGGGCTATGTCTAACATGAATTGGGATTCTATTCCAGAGTGAGGGGAGCCTCTGGGAAATGAATCTGTCCCTCCAGCATGTCCTATTTATTTTTGTGCTGAGGTTTAGGTCCCTGGAGCGTGTAGCTCTAAGGGACTTGGATTTTTTGAGGTGGAGCATGTCCATTAATTCTGGGTTTGACATGGCTTTGTACGTCAGGCATAGATCGCCTCTGAGTAGGCGGTAAGCAACTGAGTAGAGCTGGAGTTTCTTTAGTCGAGCTGCATAGGACATCTGTTTATAGCCCATGATCCTTTTGGTGAGGTACTTTTGGGGCCTCTCCAGTTGCTGCAGGTGTCGGGTACGGTACATCCCAAAAGGGGCATTGTATTCAATTATGGGCCTGATGAGTGACGAGTAGAGGGGCACAATGACCTCTCTTAATCTAGATGCGAACCCTTTCATGATAAGGTGGGCTATATAGAAGGTCTTTCTAATCATTTTGGCAACGTGATTATCAAAGGAGAGATTACTATCTACGTTGGTCCCCAAATCTCTAATTACTTTTTCCGTACTTAATGGATTATCACCTATGTGGTAATTTGTGGGCACCTTGTTTTTCCCAAAGGCAATGACTATGCACTTTTTAGCATTTAGCTTGAGGCCGTGGCTCTGGCACCAAGCATCCGTCTCTGTGAGACATGTTTGCTATGTCTTTTGGAGGATGCTTGTGTCAGCTGGAGATTCGATTATGGCCCCCAGTTTGCAGTCATCTGCGAACTTTGTCAGCCATAATCCCCCCGTGTTAGCCTGAACCTCAGAGAAGTATATACCGAACAAGAGAGGTCCCAGAACTGAGCCCTGTGGGACGCCACTTGTAACTGGTTTGGATTCAGACATGGCACCTGCGATTCTGACCATGTGGGTTCTATCTCTGAGCCAGTTTGCAACCCATCTTGCGATATAGGGGTTGATATTTAAGTTGGTAAGCTTATTTATGATGCCCAAGTGGGGTATTGTGTCGAAGGCTTTTGCGAGGTCCAGGTAGGCTGTGTGGACTACCTTGCCCTCATCTATGGCTTTGGTAACTGTTTCAAAGAAATCAACTAGGTTTAAGAGGCAAGATCTGCCCTTAACAAAGCTGAATTGGGTAGGGTCCAGTGTCTGGAGGCTCCCAATGTCTTTGTTTATGAGTTCCATGATAATACGCTCCATAGCTTTACAGACCAGACTAGTCGGGCTTATGGGGCGATAGTTTCCGGGGTCCGTTGTGGCACCACCTTTGTGGAGTGGGACCACTGTAGCTGTACGCCATTCTTTGGGTACATATCCTGTAGTAAGGCTAAGTCTGAACAGTGACTTAATGTGAGGGTTCGGTTCTTCTTGGAGCTCGTGTAAGACACAGCCTGGGACACTGTCCGGTCCCATAGATGCTGTGTTTTTTGCCTTGGAGAGGGCAGCTTTCACCTGTGCATCTGTGATGTCAGGGAGGTTACATTCATTCAGTTGCGATAGGCATTTGCTCCTTTGGGGAGGAAGGGGGGAGAAGTTTGCGCTGAATCTGTCTGCCAGGATGTTTGCTATGTCTGTAGGTTCGGTATATTTTGTACCGTTATGCAACAATTCAGAACATATCTGGGAGTTTCTGCCCATGTTCCTGACATAACTAAAGAAGGCCTTGTGATTATCTTTAGTGTCTAGGGCAATTTTTCTTTCGAAACTGGCCTTTGATGATTTTATGAGGGATCGAAGTTTCTTGCTAATACTGATCAGAGATTCCTTCCCTTTTTGGGATTTTGCTCTGTCATGTAGTAGCTTCCTCCTTCTGTTGTATAGTTTATTTATGGCCGGGGTCCACCAGACCGGTCTCCTGTTTTTGGAGGAGTGAGTCTTGGTTTTATTTGGGATAGCACGATCCATGCATTCCTGCAGGTGCTCATAGAATGCATTTGTAAAGGATTCTGCGGATTGGGCTATATTATCCTCTGGCCCAGGGGCTTTGAAGGATTCCAACTCAGTCTTGAGAAGTGCAAAGTTGGCTTTTGAGAAATTCTTTACAGTGATTTCCTTGGCTGGGGGTGGGGACGGGATATGGATGTCCAGGGAAATTTGTTTATGGTCTGATCTTACCAATGAGGGGTTTACCTCTGGTGTGGAACAGAGTCCCCATGTTGGTGATGACCAGGTCCAATATGTTGTTCCCTCTTGTGGGAGTGGTGACCAGTTGTTCCATTGCGTTAGAGTTTATAAATTCAAGGAACCGTTGGGCGAGGGTGTTTGGGCTTGAGTAGTTTTCCAAGTCAATGTTTGGGTAGTTGAAGTCACCCAATAACATAGTGTTTGGAGAGACCCTCATATTCTCCAGTGTTCTCAGGAATGCCAAGTGGGGTTCCTGTAATAGGGAGGGTGTTCTGTAGCAGGCTACAAACTAAAGGCAGTTTTGCCCGCTGTTAGTTGCACATGGATGGTTTCCGATGCTTCGTGCAGTGCCGCTAACCTGGAGGTGTAGATATCTTTGATGAATATAGATACTCCCCCTCCTTTTGTACTTTGGTCTGAGTTTTGGGGCCAAAACGCATGGTATGAGTTATAACCTGGTAGTGCTGGGGTGCTCTCAGGAGCCTTGAACCAGGTTTCTGTTACTGCACAGACATCGATTTTCTCCATACTGAGGAGAGCCTCGAGTGCGTGCATCTTGAGGTTTAGACTTCTGGCATTGAGTAGCATTACCTTTAGTTTTTTTATCCTTGGGTTATCTATGGAGGTGGGTTTGTCCTTTGAGCCTTGGCTAAAAAAGGCACTATGGGGGTGGCAAGAGCCTTGGCCAGTATACGAAAGCCTAAGGGTGACAGGTGCAAGCCGTCCCTAGCGAAGCAACGTGGCTTGTCGAGCATGTCATCCCAGGCTGACAGACACTGGATCCCCTTTGAATGACACCAATACTTTAGCCAATTGTTGAAACTGATCATTTTGTCTTTATACTGTGGCATCATTCTTGGTGAGGGCAAGATGCTACTCAAGGTCAGGGTCATACCAGCCTGGGCTACATGGTCAGAGAGCTCCTCTATGTCTCTTTTCATGTAGTCCAGGGAGGTACGTCTCAGGTCATTCACACCAGCATGGACAATGACGGAGTCATACTTGTACTTGCTTTGGAGTGACCTGAATGCTTGCGTTATGTGGCGGATCCTGGCACGCGACAGGCAGCTTACAGTGACCTTCTCCTTGTTCAGTCTGGTGAGCGGGACGTCAGTGTGCCAGACAATAGAGTCCCCTATAACAAGTGTATTTGGTGTGTTGTTTGGCCTTAAGGGCTGTGACTGAGGCACACTGATTTTGTGAGATATGTGATTCGTGGGTATTGTTGAGGGGTGGCTGTTGCTTGGATATCTGCTTAGGAGGTCTTTGCTGTTTAGGCAGATTTTTATTTAGAGCCTCTGAGTATGTTTTTGTGTGTTTATGTGTTGGGTATGCAGATGCAATAGGTCTGTGTGAGACTGGATTTCTGGTGTGGGTGGTTACCTTTTCCTCCTGACTGACTGTGCCAGTCTTGGGTTGAGAGAGTTCTGCCTCCAGTTTGGCTGTGTAACTGCATCTCTCACATGTATTAGAGTTTGTTGGAAGGAGGAGAGGGTTGTCTGTGTACATAAGGCAATTGTAACATTGCCTCAAAATTCCCAGATTCACCAGATGGACTGGAGTGTAACCTTGAAACTGACCCTTGGACATACCAGATTAGTATAGGGAACTGTTTTTTTACTGATCATATTAGGGAAGGGAACTGATTTTTCACTTGATCAGGAAGGACCAATCGGGAGCCTAATAATTATGAGAAGTCAAGGAGGGTGTAGTGCTTTAGTTAGTTAGTGTTTCCTTATAAGAGCTGAGCAAGTGCAGGGCTTTATAAAGAGAATAGAGTGATTACTTTGAGAATTTGAACAGTTCTAAGGGAAAAAGTGAAGAGCAGACTTTGTGGAGCCTGGAATAGTTTAAACCTGTTTAGGCGGTGCTGCCCGACGCTGCTCAGTGTGCAAAACCGTGCAAAAAGAGAGTTGTAGGGTTTTAAGAGAGAGAGAGATCAAGGAGTTTAGAATTGACCCAAAATGGCCAATAAAACTACAGCTTCTAGGTAGTAACCACTCCTCCAGGGACAGGGATGTATTAAGAGCTATGCTGTTTTATTCACTTATTTATTTATTTATTTATTTATTTTTTATTTATTTTTGTTGGGGGGGGGGTGACATACCAGCAAAGTCAGGTTAGGCATTTTCCAAAACTTTGACACACCGAACCCAAAAGGTTCGCCATCACTGAGCTAGAATAACAGGATATGTGTTCACCTGCAGTTTCTCTGAAGGAAATGAACTCTGAAAATCAAATGTATGTCACTATTCAGTGACTTCAATACTCTGTGATTTGTCGGAAAACCACAGACTTTATGACGAACAGACCACACAAATGAGGTAAAAGTCTGGACAGTTTAGAGGAGAGGCAAGGTAAATGTAAACGTAAGGGGCTATATGTTACACTGCCTTTCTGACAACACTCGCTAAGTGATTTACATATATGAACAGTAAAATACTTAGCGTTTTTTTTTCTGTTTTACTGTAACTAGTAGTACATGGAGCAGATAAATCTCCACGCACTAGAAACAATTACGATTGGGTCTCCAATCATAACATTCAATTAAGTGTTCTCAACATGGATACCAAGATTCACCTTTTGAACTTCACTCTCGAAGTGAATTCCTTGGCAACCATGTCTCAAACATGTAACAAACGGGTTATGATCAGCGATCTAATCATAAGTCTTGTTGTTTTCTTTAACACTTTTCATTCACTTCAATATTACATAGATAGCTCCATTTCTGCCTTCTCTTAAACCCCATTCCTCCTCCAGAACATTATTCTGCATGTCTTGTTTCCAAAATTCCATTTTATTTCTGTCAGATTTATTTTTCCTTTTCTAAAAACCCCATCTCAAATTCTTTTATCTCCTTTATAATATTCAACACTAAAAGATTTGAACTTTAATTTCCAGTTTGCAGTATTTTTTTCAGGGGGGGGGGGACAGACAATAGCATTAAACTTAGTAACACCTTACTATATACGATTCAGATACTATATTCCAACTCAAAAGAATAATTTCCTTAGTTACAACAATTTGTTCTCCCATTTTCCCGTCAAAGTAGCCGGTAGATTTTTTAAAAATATACCAGCTTGTTAAATTCCTAAAAAATATGTTCCAAATTACATTTCTCTTGCACACCACACCTTTGGCAGTTGTGAATCTGCCTGAGGGAAAAATCCTCCGATGTTTACTTGGAGCATAAAAATACCTATATAAGCACCTTCCTATAAAAAATCCTAAACCTTCTGGACTTTGTTGCATACATGGGAGCGCTGAACATTTATCCTCATTGCTTCTTTCTAAATTGCTTTTCTGTTCTCTTTCCCATTTTTTCAAACCTTCTTTGATTGATACTTATAGTTAACTTGCAATACTAATAATCCCCTTTTCAGCAGCCGCTTCTGTTCTCTACTCAACTAAAACTGTACGAGAGCAGGACTTTTGTTTAGCACTACCTAAACCTTTCTCTTTTGTCTCTACTCTCATCAATCCCTAACGGGGAAAGTGCTCTCTAAAATGCAGACCACACTTCTGCTTACCCTTATCTCACTCTCCTTCCCCCGGAGTTATTATATACCAATACTTAGGTTCTTCTGCTACCTTCCTCCAGTAAATTATAGCCCCAAACTGCTTATTTTATATACCCCTACTTGCAGACTTCCATTTTGATAAAATCTCCTTTCCCATTCTTTGTCTGCATTAGTTTCAGCTACTTTATACATATAATATTCTTTATGGTTACAGTTATTCTCCTTAAGAACATGCATGCAAAATCATACTCTCTCTTTAATCCTAGAACTCCCGCACTAACAGTTTTTCAATCATCTCTTTCAACCTTAATTTAAAATCTTCTGCATGAGTTATGTAAAAAGATCCTTAACGCATGGCTCTAAAGTATCCCTTTAAATCATATAAATGTAAATCATCTTATTCTATAGGAAAAATCAACTTAACCCACTTAATTCTTCCCATCTTCCCCTCCTAAATAAATTTCTTCTGGTCTTTGTTCGTTATTATAGATGACATTTCCACTTTTTGATAAAAATATGCCTCATCTGCATACAGGACCAAGGAGAGACATTTTCACTGCTTGTATATTAATATCCATAATCAAGAGCTTCCACCTTTTTGTTTTTGTAACAAACTTTCAAGTCCCTACTAAAAGATCTTCTATCCAAAACTTGCATATGTTCCTGTACAGAACCAGACTAATTTCACCTCTTCCTGACTTTCAACATCCCCAGATCACAAGTGTACTGTGTAGTTTCACTTAAGTGCATAGTACTGTGAACCAGGTGTTTAGGCCACCTTTATAGTTATGATTTCTAGTTTATGACCCTGTTTGTCTATGGAAACTTCTTTTTGAATTTATGTTCAAGCAATTTTATATTTGTTGTATAATATCGGGTTTGTTTCTCAATATTTTAACCACTGAATACTGCATCAATTGTAAAACTCTGATTTTTATTCCTTTTATATGTTCTATGCTCTTTGTACAAAATAGCTATGTTTATATATATATTTTTTATTATTTTTATTATTGTTTATAATTTTTTATTATGTATTTGGAGCTTTTCTCCCCGGGCCTCTGCTGAAAATGATTACCTTGTGTCTATTCGGACTAACCTGGTAAACAAATGGAAAATAAATAAAAAATAAATAAAATTTTTTGTTTGGTCTCTCCCACATATCGTTAGCTGCCATAACAGTATATTTTTTATTCCATACACCTAAATGCTTCATATTATCATGTTCCCTTAAATATGGGTATTGCTGAACCAAGTCATGTGTGGGTACATAATTTACTGCTATAGTCTTTGTTTTATGTTCATTAAGTTTATATCCCCCCCCCCCCCCACCAAAAAAAAAAAAAAAAAAATGAAACTGTCACAGAATGTTCCACAGTACCAAAATGTTCTGGGATTATCAAGTACAAAATAGTATCATCTGCAAATAAACCAACATTTTTGGGGGTTCCAGCATGTAGCTCACAAGACATTGCCCTGCGAGATACATCGCCAAAGCCAAATGGCTGTGGCAGCACTTTGCCGTAGGGCAATATGGCTAAAAAGCATAACCACCGTAGCTGTAACCTATGGACAGTAACAGTGTAACTGGTGGTGAGCCTTACAGACAGCTGCCCGGCTGTATTCTAGCAGAGATGGCCGTACTAGCTGTGTAAAACATTCCGTATTCCCATTCCAGAACTGCATTTATTTCATTATTTATTTATTATATTCCCAGACATCTGACAATATAATAAATAATGAAATACATGCAGTCCTGGAATGGGAATACGGAATGTGTTGTACGGACGTGTCTGCTGGAATACAACCGGGCAGCTGTCTGTAAGGCTCATCACCAGTTACATTATTACTGGCCATAGGTTACAGCTGTGACGGTTATGCTTTTCAGCTGTATTGCTCTACGGCAAAGTGCTGCCGCAGCCATTTGGCTTCGGCAATGTAGCTCGCAGGACAATGTCTTGCGAACTACACGCCGGAACCCCATTTTTTGATTACCACATTTTTATTTATTATTTTATTTTACATTTGTTGACTGGGCTAGTGTAACTGGATATATGTCCATTTTCAGTACAGGCCCGGGGAGAAAAGCTCCAAGCATCAGCAGTGACAAAGAATACAATATATAGCAATAGTCAAGTGAATTACAGTACATTGGCTACATTGGTCAGAACAAAATTGTACTGAGTCATTTAGTAGGTTTAAGTTAAGATCAAATACAGAGAGAAAAACTAATTTTTTTTTTTTCGTAATATGAAAGAAATTGTAAATTACAGAGTAGGCAGCATAGAATAGTAGCAAAGAGAAGTATAGAGAGAGCAAGAAGGGGAATGAGATATCAGTCAGGGTTAGAGCAGGGATAAAGCCAGTGAGTTTTAAGATGTTCTTTAAGATGTTTTTTAAAAAGAAAAGTGGAAGCAAGGGTGGAAAGTTCAGTAGGAAGCTGGTTCCAGTTTTTACCTATTGTGTTGGAGAAAAGTGAGTCTCCAGCTTTGTTTTTTGACTTAATAGTGGAAACTAGGAGCTTATTAGCTGAGCATAGTGTTGCAAGATTTTTGTAGGGTGTAATCAGATTAGTGAGGATAGGGGTATTATTAGGGTGGTAAAGGATCTTTTGGGTGATAAGTTGTTGACAAAGTAGTTGGTTTTGCAGTTCTAGCCATCCCAGTTGTTTGAGGTTGAGGCAATGGTGAGTTCTAAAGGGGGTGCGCCAGTGGCAAATCTGGCTATGTTATTATAACTGGTGGAAAGTTTGGTGAGGTTGTTTTTAGATAGATTGGTATATATAGCAGAAGCATAGGACAGGGTAGAGATAAGGTGGGTCTGGGCAATAGACATTCTGGCTGAAGGGGTAAGGAAGGGTTTGATTCTGTAAAGGGTGCCTGTTTTTTTTGTTGTCAGACTTTATTGTAGAATTAATGTGGTCATCATAGCTAAGGTCATCAATTGTTACTCCTAGTAGATGGGTTGTAGTGTCTGGGGATATGTTAGCTGCATTGTTTGAGGTTATTGTGAAGTACAGTTGAGGTGATTTTTGAGTCTGAGCAAAGAGCAATAACTTTTGTTTTTTTGGGGTTCAGGAGGAGGCAGTGTTGCATGAACCAATTTTCAATACTGTTGAATACAGTTTGGGTGAGGGACTGGAGAGAGGCTATGGTCTTGGCTGAACAAATTAAAGTAGAGTCATCTGCATATTGTATGCAGGTGGCTTGAGGAATTTTGGTATGTAGATAGTTAATAAACAATGAAAAGAATAGAGGTCCTAAGACAGAGCCTTGGGGTACTCCAATATTCACTGGGAGGGATGTAGAAAGATAATTATCCCAAAGTACTGCTAGCTGTCTGTTATTCAGATAGGACTTAAACCATTGTAATGCTTGTGGGTCAAGTGATTGGGCTTTTAGTATGTCTATAAGTATGTTATGGTTCACCATATCAAAGGCTTTTGAAAGGTCAATAAATAGTGCAGAGGAAAAAGTGTTATTGTTACGATTTTTGTTTATGGAGTCAGAAAGGGATAGTAGGGCAGTGATTGTGCTATGGAATGACCTGAAGCCATGTTGGCAGTTGGCAAGTAGATTATTTTAGAGAAGGTGGTTAAGTAGTTATCTGTGAATGCATTTTTCCATTATCTTAGCTTTTGGAGAGAGTAAGGCAATAGGCCGAACGTTAGAGAGATCAGAAGATGACCCACCTTTATGTAGAGGGATGATGTGGGATACTTTCCATATGGCAGGGATTTTGCTTTCTAAAATAGTTCTATTTATAAGGATGGAGATGGGATAGGCTATGTTTTTTGTTGCAATTTGCAGGTATTCAGCTGGCAGACAGTCAGCAGAAGGGGTGCAAGGTTTTAGTTTTTGAAGGAGGTTGCAGATGAGGGATGTAGGTACAGGTTGTATTTGAAAGGTAGAAGAATGAGTCTTAGTGGTATTTAATGGGGAAGTGGTAATAGGTGGTAGAGTGTTGGCTAGGGTTTGAATGGCTTCAATAAAGTAGTTATTAAAGGCATCGGGAATCTGGTTGGAGTTACTATGGTTGAATCCTGCAGGGGCAGGAGTTGTAGAGTGCCCTGGCTGAAGAGGTTTATTTATGCCTGACCAGAATTTTTGTGGTTTTTGTTGATGGGTTTGTTGGAGGTGAAGGTAATAGTCTTTTTTATCTCTAAGAATATCTTTCTTGGTGGCATTTCTTAACTGTTTAAAGTAAAGGTGATCTGATGGACATTTGGAGGCTCTCCATTTAGCCCAGATTTTATTTCTAAGGAGGATCTTTTGCCTAGTCTGTTTCATAAGCCAGGGGGCAATTTTGGTTCTTATTCGGGAAGAGTGATAGGGGGCGTGGTAATCTAGGATTTGAAGAAATTTAGTGTTAAAGTAGGTCACTGCTTCATCAAGTTGAAGATGAGACATTGGTGACCAGTCACATGCTTTTAGTTCATTTAGGAAGCTCTCTGGATTAAAACATTTTTTTGGAGCGGGAGGTTTTAAAATTATTAGTAGTTGGGATATGGACTCTTTGTTTAATAATGTAGGTTAGCATATGGTCACTGATATCGTCAGGAAGGGTTCCTGGTTAAGTATCAAGGTGGCTGTTGATAAGGATCCAGTCTAGGGTGGTTTCCTTACTGCTTGGCTTATGGATTCTAGTAGGAGTGGTTATAATTTGTGAGAATCCATAAAGATTTATGCGATTAGTAGGATTAGGGGAACTACAGGTAACTCAGTCTATATTAAAGTCACCTAATAGAATGGTCTCCTGAGGTAGACGGGAAGAGAAGTAACTAAGTAAGTTTTCAAGAGTATTGGTATTATTTCTAGTGGGAGATATGTGCAAATTAGATAGATCTGGAGTTGTTGATTTAAAGTTTGACAGTAAGGGTTTCTGAATTGGTATCTGATGGTAGGAGCACATTGAAGGGTGAAACTTGGAGTTTAGATTTGTACAAAATGGCTATACCTCCACCCTTTTTGGTTTTACGGTCACATCTCAGGATATTATATCCAGGAGGGGTGATCTCCTGGTCCAGAGTTGAGGGCTTTAGCCATGTCTCTGTAATAAAGAGAATATCAAATGAGTGCACATCTAAGAGTGCATGTAGGTGGGTAATTTTATTGTTTATGCTTCAAATGTTAAGGTGAGCTATCAGGAGGGAGTTAGGTGGTTTAGTTAAGGTAGTGATAACAGACAATGTTAGGTTGTGTAGGTTATTGGGATTATCAATATTGGGGCCAGGGTTTGGATGAATATCACCATCTAATAGGGGGTGTTGATGAGGATATTCTACAAACGTAAGGATTTTGTAGTAATTATTTGAGATGTTTTTGATAAGGAAGTAACATGGGTAGCTCTATGATATTTTGGAAATATACAAATAGAGGTGGAGGTTATGTTACTGTGGTTGAGGGAGTAGATGAAAGAAGATGGTAGAGTTTGTTGGTAGTGGTGGTGTTATTCAGGAAAAGAAAAATGTTCAAAGAAGGTTAGTGTGTATGGTATTGTAAGAGAAGCAAGAGTTGTAGTTAAGAGTAGTATGTTTGTGAATATAGTCTTGTGTGTTGGGGCCATTGGGATGTGTAGATAAGTGGTTAGAGTAAGTTGTGGGAGGGAGTGTAGTAAGTAAAATGAGAGAGTGCTATAAGAGGTGGAGTAGGGAGGAAGTGTCCAATTAAGTAAATAGAGTTGGTTGTAAGAGAGGTGCTATAGAAAATAATCAGTACAGGATATGGTGTAGAGAGGTGAGGGAGTAGGCCAAGAAAGGTAATTAGTTTAATTAAGGAATTGTAGAGGTAGGGGGTGTGGCTGTTAAGTCAAGGAGGTAAAAGGCTGATAATGGGAGGGGATTGGTTACAGAAGTATATGGCTAGGACCACTGGGGGTGGGTGAGAATTGGGGGTAGGGTAGGGGAGTAGAGTGAGTCCGCGGGGCAAACAGAGCTGGGCAGATCCAAAGGAAGGTAACAGCAGGGAGAAAAACAATCAGTATAGTAGAAGGTAAGACCAAGGGAAGGTAAGTAAAAAGGCAGTGGTTGCGAGTGTAAGGAAAGGAAAAATTGAGAGGAAAAAGGGAGAGTAAGGGCTTGTATAGGACTAGAGATGAAGGAGAAGAGGGCTAGATACTAGGGTTAAAAGACTATAGTAAGTGGAAGGTAGTGCAGTAAGAGTGAAGTAAGAGTAAATAGTTTATAGTAAGTGAAATTAGAAGTGGGTGAAGACAGCCATCTAGTGGTCAAAACCTGTAACTGCACAGAGGGGAGACCACAGTAGATGACTGGAAGAAGAAACAAAGAAAAAGTAATTTAGAAAGGAAAGGCTTGAGGGAGTTAGAAATACTGAAAAGGCTGGGATGACTTAGGGAAAGAGGAAACGGAGTACAAGAAAAGCAAGCGGGGGGTATGGTTGCTGGCTGATATGGCAGTTTAAACTGGACACCTAGCAAGTATCACAACACTAACATATACATGTAGGAGAAGATATAATATTATTTGACATACAATCTTAGTTTAACTTGGCTTTCAATCCACGGGGGTATTTGGTTACCCAGGTGAAAATACACAAGCAGGTTTAGGTAGGCGAGTAAAGTTGGTCTTTGGAGTCCAGCAGGGCACAGCCGGAGGTAGAGAAAATAGGTTCATAGGTTCATACCAGGCTATCTGCCCTGGGGCAATTATAAGCCTAGCCCGATTCTGTATGGCTTACGCCACCCCTTGATTTGAGTATACTGTGCCCTTTTTAAGGTTTAGTTTACTGTGCCTCTGTCTAATAGTGACACTGGAGTAATCCCTGGGACAAACCTACGATCCCCCATCCACTTATCGAGATTCTTCTTGAAGAGATTCAGTGAGGTGCTCTGCCTCACATGAACTGGAATTCTATTCCAGAGTGAAGGGAGCCTCTGGGTTATGAACCTGTCCCTCCAGCAAGTTCTATTTATTTCTGTGCTGAGGTTCAAGTCCCTCGAGCGTGTGGCTCTAAGGGATTTAGATTTACTAAGGTGGAGCATGTCCATTAATTCTGGATTTGACATAGCTTTGTATGTCAGGCATAGATCGCCTCGAAGTAGGCGGTATGCAACTGAGTAGAGCTTGAGTTTTTTTAATCGAGCAGGTGAGATACTTTTGGGGTCTTTCTAATTGCTGCAGGTGTCGGGTAAGGTACATCCCAAAAGGGGCATTGTATTCTATGATGGGCCTGATGAGGGATGAATAAAGGGGCACGATTACCTCTCTTGATCTAGATGTGAAACCCTTCGTGATGAGGTGGGCTATGTAGAAGGTCTTTCTAACCACTTTGGCAATGTGGTTTTCAAAGGAGAGATTGCTATCAACTTGGGTCCCCAGGTCCCTAATAACTTTCTCTGTACTTAATGTGTTTCCGCCTATGTGGTAATTTGTGGGCACATTGTTTTGCCAAAGGGTATGACTATACATTTTTTGGCATTTAGCTTTAAACCATGGCGCTGGCACCAGTTATCTGTCTCTGAGACCTTTTTGAAGGATGTTTGTGTCAGCTGGAGAGTTGATTATGGCGCCCAGTTTGCAGTAGTCTGCGAACTTGGTGAGCCATAGTCCTCCCACATTTGCCTGTACCTCGGAAAAGTATATACCGAACAAGAGTGGTCCCAGGACAGAACCCTGTGGGACGCCACCTGTGACCGGTTTCGAGTCTGACATGGCTCCAGCAACTCTCACTCTGTGGGTTCTGTCTTTGAGCCAGTTTGCGACCCATCTTGTGACATAGGGGTTTATATTTAAGCTGGATAGCTTATCTATGATGCCAGTGGGGTATTGTGTCAAATGCCTTTGCAAGGTCCAGATAGGCTGTGTGGACTACCTTCCCTTCATCTATGGCTTTGGTGACTGTTTCAAAGAAGTCAACCAGGTTCAAAAGGCAGGATCTGCCCTTGACAAAGCCGAACTGGGTAGGATCTAGTGTCTGTAGGTCCCCAGTGTCTTTGTTTATGAGCTCCATGATGATCCTCTCCATAGCCTTGCAGACTAAGCTAGTCAGGCTTATGGGGCGATAGTTTCCAGGGTCCGTAGAGGCTCCACCTTTGTGGAGTGGGACCACTGTTGCTGTACGCCATTCTGTGTACACATATCCTGTAGTGAGGCTGAGATTGTATAGCTGTTTTATTTGAGGGATTAGTTCCTCTTGTAGTTCATGCAGGACGCAACCTGGGACGCCATCTGGTCCCATGGAAGCAGTATTTTTTGCTTTGGAGAGGGCAGCCTTCACCTGAGCATCTGAGATGTTTGGGAGGCAGCCCTCTGCCGGGATAGATACTTGCTCTTTGGGGGTTTGCACTGAACCTGTCTGCCAGGATATTGGCGATGTCTGTGGGTTCAGTGTATTTTTTGTCGTTTAGAATCAACTCAGAACAAGTCTGGGAGTTGCATCCCAGGTTTCTAACATAACTGAAAAAAGCCTTATGATTGTCTTTGGTGTCCTGTGCAATTTTTCTCTCGAAGCTGGCCTTGGAGGATTTTATGAGGGATCATAATTTTTTGCTACTACTGATCAGAGATGCCTTCCCTATTAGGGATTTTGCTCTATCATGTAGTAGCTTCCTCCTTCAGTTGTACAGTTTATTTATGGCAGGGGTCCACCAGACTGGACACCTGCCTTTGGATGATTGGGTCTTGGTTTTGTTTGGGATAGCATGATCCATGCATTCCTGGAGATGTCCGTAGAATGCATTTATATAGGATTCTGCAGTTTGGGCTGTAGTTTCCACTGGCCCTGGGGCCTTGAAGGATTCCACTTCGGTTTTGAGAAGTGAGAAGTTCGCTTTTGAGAAGTTTTTCACTGTGGTTTTCTGGGCTGGGGGTGGGGTCGGGATGTGGACATCCAGTGAAATTAATTTATGGTCTGATCTTACCAATGAGGGATATACTTCTGGTGTGAGGCATAGAGTCCCCATGTTGGTAATGATCAGGTCTAGTATGTTGTCCCCTCTTGTGGGAGTGGTGATTAGTTGTTCCATAACATTTGAGTTTATAATTTCCAGGAATCTTTGGGCTAAGGTGCTGGGGCTTGAGTAGTGCTTCCAGTCAATGTTTGGGTAGTTGAAGTCGCACAATATAATGGTGTTCGGAGAGATCTTCATGTTCTCCAATGTTTTCAGGAAAGCCGAATGGGATTCCTGACTTTGAGAGGGTGGTCTGCAGGATGCTATAAACTGAAAAGCAGTCTTGCCCACTGTTAGTTGCACATGGATGGTCTCCGATACTTCGTGCAATGCCACTAACCTGGAGGTGTGGATATCCTTGATAAATATGGAAACTCCCCCTCCTTTTGTGGTTCGGTCCGGGTTTCGGGGCTGAAAAGCCTGATATGAGGTATAGCCTGGTAGTGCTGGGGTGCTCGCTGGAGCCTTGAACCAGGTTTCTGTCACTGCACAGATATCGATGTTCTCCAAACTGAGGAGAGCTTCGAGTGCATGCATCTTGAGGTTAAGACTTCTGGCGTTTAGCAGCATTACCCTTAGTTTCTTGTTCCTTGTGCTGTCTATGAGGGTGGGTTTGACTTTTGAGCCTTGCCTAAAAAAGGCACTATGGGGGTGGCAAGAGCCTTTGCCAATATCCGAAAGCCCAGTGGTGACAGGTGCAAGCCGTCCCTAGCGAAGCAACGTGGCTTGTCGAGCATGTCATCCCAGGCTGACAGACACTGGATCCCCTTTGAATGACACCAAAATTTTAGCCATTTGTTAAAATCGATCATTTTGTCTTTGTACTCTGGCATCATTCTAGGTGAGGGTAAGATGCTGCTCGAGGTCAGGGTCATACCAGCCTGGGCTACATGATCAGAGGTAAAAGAAGTATGCACGACTGGAGAAAAAAAAATAAAGTGAGAAGAAAGTTATAATGGATACTAGGTATATAACAGGAGAGAAGTTAGTTAATCAGTAAAATTAAGACAGAAACACATGAGCTTGTTCAATAACAAAAATATCAGCATCAGGTTTAGTAACATCTGAAACTAGGTATAAGCACTTGAACATTACATTTTGTTTTTTTAATTCTAGAGAACTAGATAACAGCAGCTATATGTAAACATTGAAACTAGGACAAAGCAATTTAAAAGAAAATATAATAAGCTAGAATAAAGCTTTTTAACTAAAAATGCACCAGTTAGAGTCAAAAACATTGTAGCCAGAGTTCAATGAACAGTAAAAGCATTTAGCTCTATTTCAGCAGCTAGAGACAACACATTATAGCCAGAGTTCAGTGAACAGTAAAAACATTTAGCTCTATTACAGCATCAGGCAAAATTCCATCAAGACACTAGGCACAAAACAGAAAAACACATGCATGTGCCCCATTAGAATAAGCACATCACAGATAGACTTACAATCTTGTATCTAAGGGGAAGCGTAAGAGACACATGACTATTTCACAGTGAGTGTAGAAAAGTTAAGGTACCTTAAGCAACTAGTTTAGAATTGGGTTTGTAGCTAAGACCAATAGGTTATTTCATTTTCTTTTTCTTTTTAACAGGGTAGCTATCTTGCGACTAAAATTGATACTAAAAGCTACACCGCCAAACACGTTACTGCTGTTTGTAAGCGCAGGGGTATCTGTAAAACCTCAGCAAGATTATAAATTTCTTTTTCTCTTATCTGAGAGGGAGTCCTTCGACAAAATTGGCACTAAAAGCTGCACCAGAGTACTAATTACACGCTCCTGCCATATGCAAGCACTCAAAATCATTTTTGGTTTGTCCTGTTTGACTTTTAGTAGAACTTTGGAGAGCAGAGGCAGAGGGGGAAAGGCATAGACTGTTTTTTCCAGCTGAAGGACAGAGCATCCACTTTCAATGCTTTTTTGTGAGGAGTTCTTGTGCAAAATTTGTCCAACTGGTAGTTGTGGGGTGAGGCAAAAAGATCTATGTCTGGGCTCCCCATTTGCGTGTCAACATGTTGGAAATCTGTGGTTCCAGTTTCCATTCGTGTGGGTCCATGAGATTTCTGCTTAGTTCAACTGCCAAAATATTCAACTTTCCTGGCAGGAACTGAGCTTGTAGTTGAATTTGGTAGCTCAAGGCCGTGTTCCACAATGCCATGGCTAGTCTGCAGAGGGGTAGGAATGTGTACCCCCCTGCTTATTTATGTACCACATAACCATGGTGTTGTCAGTCTTTACCATTAGTTGTCCTAGATGAAGGTAGTCCTTGAAGGCTGTCAGAGCATTCTGTACAGCTAGCATTTCTTTTTGATTGATATGAAGGTGCATTTTATTTGGGCTCCATTTGCCCTGAATGCACTTTCCTGCCAGATGAGCCCCCCATGTATAGTCTGATGAGTCTGTAGTTAGGGTTTGGGCGGCAGGGGATGGTGTGAATGGCAGTCCATTGTTTTCATGGCAGGCCTCTGCCCACGATAAGAACTCTAGGCGCAGGCAATGTATGCTAGGAATCATTGTTTCCAGGCTGTGATAATGTTGACTCCATAAACTTTTTAAGTACCACTGAAGTTTCCTCATATGCATTCTTGCGCATGGAATTAGAAGAATGCAGGAGGCCATGAACCCTAAGGCTTGCAGTATTTGTCTTGCAGATAGCAGGGTTTTTGTGGCCACCTGTTTGAAGTACGTCACCAAATGAATTTGCTTTTCTGGCGTAAGGAAAGCCATCTGGGCAGTTGTATTCAAGCTTGCACCCAAGAAAGTAATTTTTTGAGAGAGTACCAGCTGTGATTTCTTTTTGTTTATGGTGTATCCTAGACAAGTTAGAACCCTTTTTACAAACGCCATTGTTTAGCCTGTTTTAACAAAAAAAAAAAAAACATACTATCTTGTTTGCTCGTTTCCCACCTTTCCTAGCCAGTCCATAAACCCAGGCTTTGCTTGTCTCAGGACTTTATTTTCTGTGTTCAGAGCTATCCAGACCTTACTGTGGTAGAGGGAAGTCCTACTGCTTACCAGTGGGAGTGGTGAGCATTGTACTGCCTATCTAATGCTAGGGGAGTTGTTTCCAGCTCTGAAATTGTAATTTTATTCGCCTTTTTGGGGTGATTTCTATCTCTTTCAACTTTCTGGCTTAAAAACGTGTGTGTTTGCACATTTTTCGCATCGTGCAGCACTGCGAGGCTACAGTTAAACTATTCCAGGTGCCAGAAAGTCTGCTCTTCAAATTTTCCCTTAGAACTAGATGGTTTCTCAGTAGTAGCACTAAAATCTGAACCCCTGTGACTAGCACTTGCTCTAGAACCTGCTGGAAAGCACTAGGAAGCCTGAAACTGATACAAGCACTCAACTCTCCTTGTCAATAAGGAGAAATTAATCGTAGGCACTAAACAGCCAATAATTGCAAAGTACCTTGCAAAGGTAAGGGAAAACAGCTCTTATACTTTAGGAAAAAAAGCACCTAAACAGGCATGTCCAAGGGTCAGCTTCCAGTGATTTCTCCTGTCCACCTGGTGAATCTGGGCATACTGGGGCAATGTGGCAACTGCCTCATGTACACAAGACAATGCTCTCCTCCTACCACCCAACACTACAACCTGCGAGAGATGCACTTACATAGCCAAACTAGAAGCAAAGCTCTCTCCAGCCAAGATTGTGCTAGACAGTCAAGAGGAGAAGGTTAACACCTGCACTACACCTCAAGTAACTCATAGCCCTTCAAAACCCACACCATCAACACCCACACATAGCAACCCTAAACCCACATATGCAGAGGCCCTTAACATTAACCTGCCAAAGCAATAAGGACCTCCGAAGCTGAAACGCAAACAAACACCAGTCACAACCAAAGTGACACATAGATGACAACACTAGTGTGCCATCCAACAACATCCCCTAAGGCAAGACAATGTACCCAACACTTTAGTCATAGGTGACTCTATAGTCAGGCACACTGATGTCCCACTCACGAGGCTGAACAAGGAGAAAATTACAGTCAGCTACCTGTCGGGTGCCAGGATCCACCACATAACGCATGCACTCAAGTCACTCCACAACAAGTACAAATATGACTCTGTCATTATCCATGTTGGAGTGAATGACTTGAGACGTACCTCCCGGGACTACATGAAAAGAGACATGGAAGAGCTCTCAGATCATGTAGCCCAGGCAGGTATGACCCTAGCCCCGAGTAGCATCCTGCCTTCGCCCAGAATGATACCACAGTATAAGGACAACATGACTGACTTCAACAATTGGCTAAGCTTCTGGTGTCATTCAAAGGGGATCCAGTATCAGTCTGCCTGGGAAGACATGATCGACAAACAACGATGCTTTGTCAGAGATGGTCTGCACCTGTCACCCCTGGGATTCAGGTTACTGGCTAAAGCTCTTCCCACCCCTATAGTGCCTTTTTTTAGGCAAGGTTCAAAGGATAAAACCACCACCGTAACAGATACAAGCATGCAAAATCTGAAGGTAATGCTACTCAATGCTAGAAGTCTAAACCTCAAAATGCACTCTCTCAAGGCACTCCTAAAAATGGAGAACATCGGTATCTGTGCAGTAACTGAGACCTGGTTCAAGGCCCCAGAGAGCACCTCTGCAATACCAGGCTACAACTCTTACCACACTTTTCGGTCACAAAACCAAGACCGAAACACTAAAGGTGGAGGAGTGTCCATATTCACCAAGGATATTCACACCTCCAGGCTAGTTGCCCAACAAAATGCATCTGAAATTCTCCAGGTGCAACACTAGGTAAGACAGCAATTCAAATTGTTGCTTGCTACAGATCCCCCACCATGCCCCAAGATTCTCACTACACCTTTCTAAACATACTGCAAAATATTAAGATACAACCAAACACCCTAATACTGGGTGATTTCAACTACCCTGCCATTAACTGGGAAAACTACTCGGGTACAAACTCCTTTTCCCAACGGTTCTTGGAATTCATAAATTTCAACGCCCTGGATCAACTAATCCATTGTCCCACCAGGGGCTCCAATATCCTAGACCTGGTCATTACCAACACGGGAGATAGATGCTCCACACCAGTGGTCACCCCCTCATTGGTCAGGTCTGACCATAAGCAAATCACCCTTGACATCCACATCCCACCCCCACCCCCAGTAAGGAAACCTAAAAACTTAAAAAAACTTCTCCAAAGCCAACTTCATGCTACTGAAGTCAGAAGTGACAAACTTCATGACATCCATGTAGATGGGATCTGAAAGTTCGACTGCAGAATCCTGAACTAAGGCACTGTACGAGCACATCCACTCATGCATGAATCGTGCCATCCCATATAGAACCAAGATGCTCTTCTCCACAAAAAGGAAGACAATCTGGTGGTCCCCTGCTACAAACAAACTATACAACAGGTATCAGTCACAAAAAGGTACCAATAGGAGGTGCCGAAATAATCACCGTGCAAAGATATAGCAGCCACAAACAGATTTATTGCATAAACGCCAACCAAAATCCATAGCGTTTTCATCCACTGACTTCTTCAAATGTACAAACAAATTCATCAGTTAAGGCAGCTTATGTATGGAATTCATTAAATATGTTAATAAATTATTTAATTAAACATTTAGGGGAGGGTATATAAGCTGCCTTAACTGATGAATTTGTTTGTACATCTGAAGAAGTCAGTGGATGAAAACGCTGTGGATTTTGGTTGGCGTTTATGCAATAAATCTGTTTGTGGCTGCTATATCTTTGCACGGTGATTATTTCGGCACATCCTATTGGTACCTTTTTGTGACTGATACTTATTTCCTGGTTAAGGTACCTGATCTTTTTTGTTTTTTTTTGGTTTTTAAACTATACAACAGAAGGAAGAAACTGCTGCAGAAAAGAGGAAAATACCAGGATGCAAAAAACTCCCTCACCAGCCTCAGTAAGAAGCTGAGATCCCTTATAAAATCCTCAAAAGCTAGTTACGAAAATAAAATTGCCAAAGATTCCAAAGACAACCACAAGACATTCTATAGTTATGTCAATAATCTAAATGGCAATGCTCAGATCTGCTCTGAGCTACAACAGAATGGCATTAAATATACTGAGCCCAAGGATATTGCCAATATCCTGGCAGATCGATTTAGTGCCAACTTCACCCCCCACCCCCTAAAGGGCCCATCTCAATACCAAAAGATTGCCAAATTCTGGTCATCACGGCCACACAGGTAAAAACTGCACTCTCCAATTAAGAATACAGCATCCATGGGACCAGATGACATCCCGGGCTGTGTACTACATGAACTACAAAATGAACTGGCACCTCACCTAAGTGTCATGTTTAATCATAGCCTCACCTCAGGCTTCGTACCCATTGAGTGGCGCACAGCTACAGTTATCCCACTCCACAAGGGGGGAATCTGCCTTGGATCCTGGGAACTACAGCCCCATCAGTCTGACAAGCCTGATCTGCAAGGGCATGGAACGCATTATCATGGAACTTATAAACAAAGACATTGGCAACCTTCAAACACTGGACCCCACCCAGTTTGGGTTTGTGAAGGGCCGATCTTGTCTCCTGAATCTGACTGACTTATTCAAATCAGTCTCCAGAGCTGTGGAATAGGGTAAGGTGGTCCACAGAGCCTATCTGGACCTCACCAAGGCCTTCAACACCATCCCCCACTCTGGAATCACAGATAAACTTACTAAGCTGGGCATAAATCCCTACATCACTCGATGGGTTACCAACTGGCTTATTGACAGAACCCAGACTGTAAAAGTAGCCGACTCCAAATCCAGCTCCAGACAAGTGACAAGTGGAGTACCTCAGGGTTCAGTCCTGGGACCACTCTTGTTTGGCATCTACTTCTCTGAAATACAGGCCAACACTAAGGGACTCTGGCTAACAAAGTTTGCAGATGACTGCAAACTGGGAGCCATTATTGAATCCCCAAATTATGTGGATATTCTACAAAAGGGCCTTACAGAAACAGATGCCTGGTGCCAGAGCCATGGGCTCAAGCTTAATGCCAAGAAATGTACATTTATCCCCTTTGGAAAAAAACATGTACCCATGAATTACCACATAGGTGGCAGTACACTAAACATCGAAAGTGTGATGAGAGACTTAGGGACACAGGTGGACAGTGGTCTCACTTTCGATAACCACATCGCCACAACAGTTAGGAAATCCTTCTATGTGGCACACCTTATCATGAAGGGATATTCATCCAGAAAAAAAGAGGTCATTGTCCCACTGTACTCATCCCTCATTAGACCCATTATAGAGTATAATGCCCAGTTTGGTATGTACCTCACAAGACATCTGCAACAGCTGGAAAGGCCACAGAAATACCTCACTAAAAGAATCACAGGCCTAAAGCAGATGCCATATGCTGACCGTCTAAAAACAACTCCAGCTATAATCTGTGGCATATCGTCTACTCAGAGGCGATCTCTGCTTAACATACAAGGCCAGGTCAAACCCTGAGCTGTTGGACATGCTCCACTTAAAAAAAATCCCAATCCCTTAGAGCCACACGCTCCAGGGATCTAAACATTGTCATCACAATGAACAAAACATGCTGAAGGGATAGTTTCCTGACCCAGAGACTCCCCATACTCTGGAACAGACTGCCCACACATGTCAAGCAGAGCGCCGCCTTGGTCCTTTGCAAAAGGAACCTTGATGATTGGATGAGAGATAGAAAATTCACCCCGGGGATCATGTCAGTCGCCCTGCTAGACAGGGGTCCAGAGAAGTAAATATTGTGGGAAGAAATATCCAGGGAATTGTTATGGCTAGGCTTGTATAGGCTCTAGGGCCGATAGCCTAGTACCAACCTTTGAACCTATAAGAATAGCTTGGTTTTCTGCCTGAATTAGGCAACCATCCAAGTATGGGTATATTTGAATATTTCTTTGCCTGCAAAATGCAATTGCTGGAGCCAGGCACTTTGTGAATACCCTGGGCGCGGTAGACAAGCCAAAGGGCAGTGCAGAGAACTGATAATGCAAGTAGCCTGCTTGGGATATGCAGGTATGCCTCTTAAGTCGAGAGTTGCCAACCAGGCATCCTTGCCTAGCATAAGCAGTAACTGGTGAAGAGTCAGCATCTTGAATTTTGGAATGTCCAGAAAGGTGTTTAGAGTAGACAGGTCCAGAACTGGACACCATGATTTGTCTTTTCTGGGTACCAGAAAAAGTCTGGAATAGAAACCTTGTCCCTTTTCCTCTTTTGGTACTAGTCGAACAGCCCCCATGTTTAGGAGGGAAAGTACTTGTTTCTGAGCCTCTGCCCACTGATTTGGGGGCAGATCTGGCCACCTGTTTGGAGTTGACAACGTGTGGAAATGAAATCTGTATCTCTGGGACACTATATTTAAAACCCATTTGTCCTGGGTTATAAGTTGCCAGTTTTTTGCATGAAGAGCCAGTTTTCCCTCCAAAGGGGCGGCTAAGAGGTAAGTGCTTGGTAATTTTAAAATAAAATTCATTGAGACTGTTTACCATAGGGGGTGTCTTGTTATTTCCAGATTTGGAAGTGGAAGCACCCCATTGCTTAGTTCTGAAAGCCCCTTGGGACTGAAACCTGGTGCTTTTGGAGTGTCTGGGTTTGGCTTGAGAGGCTCTGGAAGGAGCTGGAAAGGACCAGTTCTTAGTAGGCCAGTGCCTACTAAATCTTGGAGGTTGTACTTTTAAGAAATCTTTCACAGTTTGCATAGATTTAGCTTTATCTTCCATCTTTTTTAGAACTTCTTCAGCCTTATTGCCAAACAGACAGTCCTGATTTAAAGGAGCATCCAACAATTTAGCTTTAACATGATCAGGCAGAGATTGCTCCTTAAGCCAAGCATGCCTTCTAGGCACAGACCCAGTAACAGCAGCCCTGCAAGAGGCCTCTAAAGAATCAAAAACACATTGCAAAGTATGTTTTCCAACTTGTTCAGCTGAATGCAATAAATCCTGTAAATCTTTATTCTCCACACAGTCAGAAATCAACATCATTTTCTGTTTAAGCAGTCCCATGATATGCTGTTGATATTTTAGCATAAGGAATTGACAGTTTAAAGCTCTGATTGCCAAGGTTGCAGAAGTATAAACCTTTTTACCCCATCTATCCAGCACCCTGGAGTCTCTATCAGAAGGGGAAGGATTTTTAGCAATAGAAGCCTTAATGCCCTTGGGTTCCTGAGAGATGGTTTCAGGGTCCGTAACAGGGTTTTTTGAAAAGGAATTTGTCGGATTCAGGAACCTTGTAGTATCTGTCTGGTTTACTAGGGGCCAGAGGCAAGGAATCAGGGGCCATACTGGATTCCGAAAACACATCATCAACAATGTCTAGTACAGGAGGTATAGCCAAAGGCCTATGCTGAGGAAGAAGGAAATCCCTAAGCCTTTTTTTGGATTCAGAAAAATCCCGACTTTCCCAGTGGAAATGCTCCCTTAAGGTATGTAAAGTTTCCCCAAAAGAAAAATCCTCAGGGGGAGAAGCAAAGGGAATGGAATCCTCTGCATCAGAGTCCTCATAAGTAGGTATGGACAAATCCAGGTCATGAGAAGAGTCAGAAGAAACAGAGTCCTGTTCAGAAGATTCATAGTGCAGTTCAGCCCTAGGCCTCGTGGAATGGGGGGGGGTTGACTACCCCTGATTAGTGTAATTAAATCTTCAGCCATTTTGATTTGTTTTTAGGCATAGGGGCCTGAACATTTGGTCTGGGCGTCAGTTTTTTAGACATAGATCGAGATTTAGGCCTTAGCATTGAAGGGGGAGTCGGTTTAATATGCAAGTCTGCAGGTCTGAATACACCCTCAGAAGCTGGTGCCTGCACAGCGGCTCTGGTCCCATCCAAGGTAGAGACATCCGCGGGTTCCATAGGTGAAGCATCTCGCGGCATACCGGACTCCGAATGGGTCTCAGTAGAGGCCTGCGAATCAGAAGTAGCGGGTATCGGGGGCTGCAAAAGCACCTCACTGAGTACTGGCGAACTGGCGACTGGCTTAGGAGAAGCGTCGTCGGCAGTTTTGGACCTCAACGGCCTGTCTTTTTCTTTGCTTTTTTCGGTATTCCGGTAGTCGGATGGCTAACCGACGTCATTTCTGGATAATTAAACTGAGAATGGAAATATTTATAAGCAAAAATGTACCGACAACTGATAGTGTGCTGATTAAATAAAGCACAAAACTGACAGCAAGGTACGTTGTGGTCAGGGCCTAAGCAAGGAATACAGTACAAATGAAAATCCTTATGGAGGTATTTGCTTCCCACAAGTAATACAATTATTAACTTTTACTGACATTGGTAAAAAGCAAGAAAAAGTTTCCCCAACGGGGTACTTAGTTTTTAGTTGAAGACTTCGGCTCTGAAACTCGAAAATGAAAATTTCAGGAGTCTGCCGAACAGCACTTGCAAACTGCTTCTGCTTCGGGCACCGTGCGGCAAGAAAGTCTGATGTAATGTCGTCGGCTGCATGTTTTATAGCCCTGACGACCTGACGTCATGAAAGAAGGGACAGCAACCAACGCAGGACCCAAGACTTGGTTAATCAGGCCGACTGAGGGCAACCTGCCAGCAGATTACCCAAATGTAATGACTGCAACAGTGAAACACAAAGAACAGTGGTATTTTCTTACATTCTTCATCACTGTTCTTTTAATGTTGTCTAATATGTTTACCTCCCCTACTGAAAATAACATTGATCCACACCTATCAATTTTGGTAACACATTTGCCATTCATTCAGCTAGTACAGACACAGACACTACGTAATCCCGGTTTAAAACTGAAATGGGTCTATATGAAGTTGAATATGATGGGTCTTTACCCTCTTTGGGTAATAGTGCTACCACAGCTTTCTTCCACGATGTTGGTACTTCCCCCTCCTTTTAAAATACTACTAAAATCTGCCAGATTCTACATCACTTTCTTCCCTCCTAACTTCCAAACCTCCACAGGAATACCATCTGTTACTGCATATTGATTACACATTACCATTACGCCTTATCTCCTCCCATCTTGACTATTAGTTGTTCAGCCTCGTCTTCCTCTAACCTTGGCATAATTATGTCTACCATAAATATTTCCATTTGTGCTGTTTCTTAGTTTCCACATTTCTCTGCTTCATACACATTTTCATAAACTTTCAGAAATATATCTAACACCTCTATAGGATCTCTGGTTATTTTTCCTGTCACAGGCTCTCAGTGGTTACCAACAACCCTTTCTATTTTCTACTGCCTAAGTTGTTGTGCTAAAAGTTTTTGCTTTGGAGTGGTAATCAAAAAATAGTTGCTTAATAGCAATCTTTCTAAACACACTCATATTGTCCAAACACTCCATTATTTTCCCTTTAGCACTCTGCAGTTGCTCCTCTTCATGTTTTGTGAGATTCCCTGTATTTTGCAATACTTTTACCTTTGTCAGCCCCGTTAAATAAATATTACTTCTCTTTCTCTTCTCTTTTAATTCCACCCCATTTTTAAGCTCCATTTTCATTTTATCACATTCATTAGCTATCGCATCAGAAAACATTACTATTTTCCCTAACCACTCGCGAATAATTTACACTACTCATTTTTTAAATTACTCTTTTAATAGGTAAGAAGGAAAATGACAGTGCCACATTTTGTTACTTCATTAACTTGCATTTTTATCTTAGTTTTTATCAGTACATGATCTGAAATAGTTATTGGATGTGTCATAACATTCAATTAAATGCACATGCTCCTGTGAAATATAACTTCTATCCAGTCTATCCCAATTATTTTATCTTGGGATATAATATATAAATTCTGTGTTCCTACAACTAAATTCACCTCTCCCAAAGTATTTTCATAAATTTCTTCAGATATCTACACACCTTTTTTTATATTTTCACTTCTACGCCCCTCTAATACATCCACACTACTACAAATCAAGTTACAGTCTCCAACAATAAATATTCCCTGCAGAAAGGCAACTATGTCTCTCCATTTTTTCTTAAGCTCCGTAACTGCAGTGAAATATAAATACATGCCAGAATAAATCCTCATCCCTTGCCAATAGCCCTTTACTTTCACAAATCTAACATTATTGCCATTTTCCCCTCTTCTATGACTACTGGAGCCCCTCTTGTAATAAGTATTACAAGAGGGGCTCCAGTAGTCATAGAAGAGGGGAAAATGGCAATAATGTTAGAGCCCCTCTTGTAATAAGTATTATTTCTCCCCCCTTTTTTTTTTGCCCCTGATATTCTGCTGTATATCCATTCGAAAATACATTATTTGTCAAATTCACATGCTCAGTTTTATGTAAATGTCTCTTCTGCAACATTGCTATTATATTTCTTAATATACTTCAATATTTTCCTTTTGCCTTTACCTGTAAGGCCATTTACATTCCAAGGTATTACGGACAGAGTAACCATTATGACAGAAATCTATTGCTCCCACCTATTATACAGGACAGTTTTTTTGAATGTGTATTTCCAACTTTTGTCTTGCATGCAAACACTGTCTGACAGGCTGTTACTTTTATAAAATTATCTTCTCATCTCCATTTAAACCTATGTCACATTTTTGAAGACTTTTTGCTTTAATAAAAACTCTCAAACATTTTCAGCACCTCCCCATCATTTACTAACATGCAACAAACACACTAAACTATGTACATTTTCAACAAATGAAGTTTAGCACCCAGACAGGGGCAATTGCCCCAAATTAATGGCAGCACCCACAGGCATTACCTAATCTAAAATTAACATTACTCATACTAAATGTCATGTTACAGTATGTGTTCCCACTTACAATGATTGATGTCTGTACGTTTCGTATTGCTACTCCCCTCCCAGATATGAAAAAACAGCTTGCATGCTTTTAGAAAATACTTCTACCCTAAAATAACAGATCTGTTCTTAAGTGTCTCAGTAGAAAACATTTGCTTAGATATCTGGTCCTCCACCTGGATGCCAAGCACCTCATCATTAACAACCTTTGGTGGGATGTCTACATCCCCTTCTGAACTTATCAACAGCAGTTCTTTCTTATTTGCACTGGGCATAGACTCTCACCCTTGGTGACATCACCAGGAGAAAAAACAGATGAGTCAGAAGCAGAAAAGAAATGGTTCAAGGACTCCAAAATGGCCACAGCAGAAACAAATGCTGAGGGTTACGAAAAAGAAGAAGATGTGAACCCTGTATAACTCCTCTCCTTTTCTTTATGACCAGAAAGGTGGGGGGGGGGTCTTCCAGCCAATACCACAGGGTTGTGAAAAGGCTTTAAGCTGCTGGTTTTCAGCAAAGAGCTTAATGGAACTAAGCTATCGCCTAAGGGTTTTAGGTTTGGAAGATGACTTTTGGTCATGCTCAATTTGTTTGTGTTTCTATAAAGCATTCAACATCCACACAAGCACTTCCAGTTTTTCTTAGATATAAGCCAAAAACAGGAATACATTTCACACAAAAAAAGGAAGAAACGTCCCCACTAGGGTATTCATCTATCAAATTTCACAATAGCCAACTGCCGAACTACTGAAGATGTAGTGAAAAGCGAGTCTTTCTGGTAGCTCCAATGGCAGCAAAAGTTCAGAATTCTGGCACCCCCTACATCTACTTTTACACTGGCATGCTCTCATCCTTCTTTGAATGTATGGGCACATGGGATGCGCCCTGAAGCTTTGGATACTGGCTGGCTATCTGTTCCTTGACAAGATACATCTCACATAGCTTAAGCTACTGCAACAATGGCCCAATAATGAGTACATAATTATTATCTGTAACTTAAATCTAGACTGGAAAGGTCCATAAAAAAATCACGTTTAGAAATTTTCTGAAATTCTACCATCAAATGGAACAAAAAGTTACTTGGCATAACACAGCCACAAGTACATGCACACTGTTAGATGTACTGACAACAGACAAGCCAAATAAGCTGCATTTTCCTCCCAAACATTTCCAATGACCACACTTTTATTTTCTTCTGGTCTGTAAAGTCAATAAAAATACCAGAGCAGGGATTTCCAAGATGGCGGCACACTAATCAACAGCTTAACTTCAGCTCTCCCACTGTCAAAACGGAAATTGAGACATAACAGCGAGTGATACTGTCAGCTAGTAAATTTCAGTTGACAGCTAGTAAGTACACTGCCTGGATACCTACAAAGAAGAAACTAAGAGAGCCTGAAAAAAAATCAACTACAAAAAGTGAAGAGAAAAAGTACAGTTTTGTACCTACCATAAATGTAGATGTTCGAAGATCCACATTGCTGCAGTCCTGACACTTGGGTAGTCCGCTGTCCCAGTCGGCCCGAATACCAAAGTATTAGGCTGACGTCGGTCAAGGCGCATTAGTCTGACGTCAGGACGTCAGGGTACAAATGCGCATGACCGACGTCATTTCCTCAGTCTTTTCTTGCCCCAGATGTCAGAAGACCCTAAAAAGATAAGGCCAAACCAAAAAAAAACAACAACACACCAAACACCCCTGTACCAAATATATGTACAATATATACAAAGTCAGAAAGGTACAATCCCACCCACACAACCACCCCTAAACACAGAGGGGAAGGAGGGAGGGTAAATTGGACTGCAGCAATGTGGATCTTCGAACATCTACATTTATGGTAGGTAGAAAACTGTACTATGTTCTTCATCTCACATTGCTGCAGTCCTGACACTTGGGTAGAATCCCAAAGCAGAGGTAAGGGAGGATGGCAAATCACAAAGAAGCAGGAGCTGACAACATGCCCTGTAAAATAGCAGTGGCAAAACCAGCCCTAGATTTAGAGTAGAGAGGAAGGTGGTAATGCTTAGAGAAAGTATGCACTGAACTCCAAGTAGCAGCCTCCAAAATATCCTTAGTTGCCACCCCCCTTAGAAATGCTGTTGAAGTGGCAGTAGCCCTAGTGGAATGAGGCCTAATCCCAGCTGGAATCTCCTTGCCATGATGGGAGTAACAGAAAGTAATGCAAAACCCAATCCACTTAGAAATAGTTTGTTTTGACACAGGCTTACCCTGAGAACTCAAAGCAAATGAAACAAACAACTGCTGAGACTGCCTAAAATCCTTAGTCCTGCTTAAATAATAATGTAATTGTCTGTGTATATCTAAAGTGTGCAAAATCTTTTCCCCCTTATTTTGGGGATTTGCATAAAAGGTAGGCAAATGAATAGTTTGGTTTAAAGCCACACTAGAAACCAAGATACCCTATCCTTATGAAAAATCAGGAAAGGCTCAACCGCCATAAGGGCCTGCAATTCAGACACCCTTCTTGCAGAGGTAATGGCTAACAAAAAAGCAGTCTTCCATAACAAATATTTCAATTCAGCAGTAGCTGCAGGCTCAAAAGGTTGTAGAGTGAGTTTCTCCAACACAAAATTGAGGTCCCAAGCAGGAGTAGGAGCTCTACGTGGGGGTCTTATATTCTTTGCCCCTCTAAGAAATTGCTTGAACAAAGGATGAGAAAACAATGGTGGGTCACAATCATACTGAGCTGAAATTGCTGCAGCATGAATCTTAATGGAAGAGAAAGACAAACCTTTGTCCAAGAACTCAGTAAGATATTGAAGAGCCACACTCAAATTTGGCTCAGAAACATCCAAATTCTTTGCTGCACTCCAAAATGAAAATCTCTTCCATTTTCCTGCGTACACTTTCCTTGTACTAGGTCTTCTGGCTTCCATAATCACATTCAAAACTTGTTGAGGAAGCTGAGACCTGCTATGGTTCAAAACAGAATATGCCAGGCTGTTAGATGAAGAGAGTGAAGCTTGACATTGAGTAGATGCCCGTCCTTCTGAGACAATAGGTGTGGAATCAAAGGTAAGGGCCATGGAGGCTTCCTTACCAGACTCCTCAGCAATGGGTACCAGTGCTGCCGAGGCCAATCCGGAGCTATTAAAATCATCCTTGGCTTGTCTTGTCTGACCTTTAGAAGTACCTTTGGGAGGAGAGGCAGAGGTGGAAAGGCATACACATGAAGATTTTTCCAACTGAAAGAAAGAGCATCCACTTTCCAGGCTGTGGGATGAAACCTTGTCGCAAAACTTTGGCAGCTGGTGGTTTAGTGGAGAAGCGAACAGATCTATGTCTGGAGTTCCCCATGACACTGTCAATGTCTGAAATACATGAAGATCCAGTTTCCACTCGTGGGGATCCATGATTTGCCTGCTTAATACATCTGCTAAGGAGTTCTGTGCTCCTGGCAGAAACCTTGCTTGAAGATTCAGTTGCAAGCTTAACGCAGTCTCCCACAAAATCATTGCTTGCCTGCATAGAGGATAAGAATGTGTTCCCCCTTGTTTGTTGATGTACCACATGACAGTTGTGTTGTCTGTTAGAATCAACACCTGCCCTGGAAGAAGTAAATCCTTGAAAGCCAGTAATGCAAACTGGACTGCTAACATCTCCTTCATGTTGATATGTAGATGCTGCAGTCTGGCAGGCCACTTGTCTTGTATCCACTTTCCATTCAGATGAGCTCCCCAAGCTGAGTCTGAGGCATCTGTCGTTAGAATCTGACTCGCCTCTGGCCGGGTCACAGAGAGTCCCTTGTTTAGGTGACATTCCTGAGCCCACCACAAAAATTCCTTCTGAATGCAAGGAATTATTTGAATGACAGTGTCCAAATCCTGGCAGTGCTGTGTCCATACATTTTTGAGATACCATTGCAGCTTCCTCATATGCAGTTTGGCATTGGGAAGCACCAGAATACAAGATGCCATGAACCCTAAGGCTTGAAGGACTGTCCTTGCAGTCAGCCCGGACTGATGAGATAGTTGATGGAAGTAAAGAGAAAGATTCTTTTGTTTGTCCGGGGTTAAAAAGGCCATCTGGGTTGCTGTATTCAGTCTCACACCCAGAAAGCACATGTCTTGAGAGGGTACTAGACTGGACTTTATTTCATTCACAGAATACCCTAGGCATCTTAGCACTGCTATCACATATTCCAAATGCCGAAGAAGAACGTCCCTTCCTTGAGCCAGAATCAGGCAGTCGTCCAAATAAGGATAGATTTGTATTCCTTTTAGCCTGAAGAAAGCTATCACTGGAGCCAGAACCTTTGTGAATACTCTGGGCGCAGTAGATAAGCCAAAGGGCAATGCAGAGAACTGATAATGAGAATTCCCAGCTCGAAAACGCAGATACTTTCTGCAAATTAGTCTGATAGGAACATGAAGGTAAGCTTCCTTGAGATCCAAAGTTACCATCCAGTGATCTTTGCCCAGCAGAGGTAAAAGCTGTTGTAACGTCAACATTTTGAACTTGGGAATGTCCAGATAAGTGTTGAGGATAGATAGATCCAAAATTGGTCTCCACGTGTTCCCCTTTTTTGGTACTAGGAACAGGCGAGAATAAAATCCTAGGCCCCTTTCTGGCACAGGAACCGGCTGAATGGCCCCTATGTGGAGTAACAGAGAAATTTGCTTGTGAGCCTCTTTCCTTTGTTGAGGAGGAATGTCTGGCATGCCTTTGAAAGGAGGCAAGGTATGGAAATAAAACCTGTAACCGTGGTGAATGATATCCAATACCCATCTGTCTTGGGTAATTAAACTCCAGTTTTCTTTGAAAAGTGCTAACCTTCCTCCCAAAGGTGCTGCCAGACGAGAAGATTCCGGCAGCTGAAAAGGCAGGTCATTGGGTCTGTTTACGAAAGGACTGACCCCTGCCCTCACCAGAAGACTGAGCAGGTAAACTCCCTGTTCTAGGCCTAAAAGAACCTTGAGCTCTGCCCCTACCACGTCTAGACCTACCCCTAGACTGGGAATCATAAGCAGGATATGTCCACCCCTTGGTAGGCCAATTTCTACTAAACTTCGGAGGCTGAACCTGCAAAAAATCTTTAACAGTCTGCATAGACTTAGCCTTGTCTTCCATTTTCTTTAGAACTGCTTCCACAGGCGAACCAAACAACACATCAGATTGTAAAGGAGCATCTAAAATCCTTGTCTTCACATGCTCAGCTAAATTTTGATCCCTCAGCCAGGCGTGCCTGCGAAGAACCGAACCAGTGGCAGCCACCCTCGAAGAGGCCTGCACAGCATCAAAACCACATTGCAAAGAATGCTTACCCACCTGTTCAGAAACATGAACTAAATCCTGCAACTCTTTACACTCAATACCTTCCGCCAAAGCATCTACCTTAGACTTTAATTGTGAAAGGAGATAATTTTGGTATTTCAACATATGAAACTGGCAATTCAAAGCTCTCATGGCCAAAGTGGAAGAAGTATACACTTTCTTTCCCCATCTATCCAAAGCCCTTGCCTCTTTATCTGGAGGAACAGGATTTTTCACAACAGAAGCCTTAACACCTTTAGGCCCCTGTGAAACAGTTTCTGGGTCTGCCCTAGGACTCTTAAAAAGATACTTATGAGCTTCAGGCACCCTATAATATCTATCCGGTTTAACTGGAGCAGGAGGCAAAGAATCAGGGTTCAGAGAAGCCTCTGCAAAACATCCTCCACCACATCTAGAACAGGAGGTATAGCTAAAGGCCTATGCTGGGGTAGAAACAAAAATTCCCTCAGCCTTTTCCTGGAATCAGAGAAATCCTGACCTTCCCATTTAAAATGCTCCCTCATGGAATAAAGAGTCTCTGAAAATGAAAAATCCTCAGGGGGAGAAGCAGAAGGAGTAGAATCATCTACATCAGAATCAGAGTAAGGGGAATACTCCTGCAAGTCTTCAGCCGAAGACTCAGAAGCATCCGAACCCTGCTCAAAACTCCCAAGCTCAGGTTCCACCCTAGGCCTCTTATCAGGAGGGGGCATAGAACCTCTAATCATTGTAATCAAATCTTCTGCCATCTTAAGCATATGCTTCTTAGGTACAGACCCTGAAGAACTAGGGGTAACACCTGAAACAAAACCTGGCCTGCCCTGGGAGAAGCCTTGGAAACAGCAGGGGAGGGCCTAACCACCTTAGGAAGGGAGGGAAGAACAGCTACCTGAGAAGCCCCTTCCGCCTGGCCTACCTCCTGAGAGGTCACATCTTGCAGTAATAAAGTCTCTCCCTGGGATTCCAAAGAAATTTCTGGCTGAACCTCTGGCTCCACCGAGCCCTCTAAAGAACCGACGTCCGGTACAGACGGTTCTTCCAGCCTAGGCTTTGCTGTTTTGTCCTTGCGCTTTGATGAAGCGGGCGACGGAGCATCCGACGGCATTTTATAATTACACCGCTTCCCAAAAACTAACCTGGCACAATCTAATCTTCTCTTTATAGTGCGTTTGTTAAATCTAGCACAAGAGCGACAGCCAACCACGTCGTGCTCAGGCCCTAAGTAAGGTATACACAAGGTATGGTAATCCCTATGAGGTATCTGTTTCCCACAAGAAATACAGTTATTCACTTTTTCTGACATCCGGTAAAATACTGAGGCAAGAAAAACCAAAATATTCCCAACGGGTACTTAGCCAACTTGGATTCGGTCTGAAACTCCGACTTCGGAAAATCTCAGAACGCCAACCTGCACTTGCAAAACTGCTTCTGCATCGGACCATGCGGCAAAAAAGACTGAGGAAATGACGTCGGTCATGCGCATTTGTACCCTGACGTCCTGACGTCAGACTAATGCGCCTTGACCGACGTCAGCCTAATACTTTGGTATTCGGGCCGACTGGGACAGCGGACTACCCAAGTGTCAGGACTGCAGCAATGTGAGATGAAGAACATCACTGACTGGGAATCATGCAGCTGTTCAGCAAACAGCAATTCAAGCTCCAGCTTTGGTACAAGACATAGCTTCCAGTAATTTAGAGGGCAAATAAGTCAAATGTGCTCAGAGATGATTAAAATAAATCAAACAATGAAGGAGAATATTGACTCAAACAACAAAATGCTGGAAAAATGGAAGAAGCTTTAAACAGATTGTGACACCCGTGCCCTGGCCCAGCAATCAAGGAGCCTCAATCCTCAGCACTAACACCAGAGAGGGTGTCTCGCATATGAGGAAAGGATAACAAATACACACAGTAAAGTGCAATTTCACTTAAGAGCACACAGAGATCACAGTCAGTCTGGGGCTGGTCACTCCCTTGCTCTCCAGGTCCCCAATAAGACTCCCCACTGGCACAGCTATAGGGTCCAGATCTCAGCCTAGTGGACAAGCTAAAATCTCCAGCACCCTCTCTGTCCAACCAGTGCTTTGTGTCCCTGCCCAAGTAGCTGACAAGAAGACACTTTGAGATAAGAGATTCTACAACCACACAGACACTCCTAGGAAAGGCTGGCACAGGTTCTCCAGCTATGCCCCTTTCTCCCAGACTATATGGTTTTTCCACTTGCCACCACCCACTAATACTTATCAGCTACTCAAAGGCCCTTAAAAGGATGTCCAATTATTACTGTGCAATGTTATCCAATTGGTGCTATAACCCAGGGTTAAAGCTATAAGAGTGGCTTTGTATAGTTTTACCAAAGGTATGCAAGTACTCTTAAGAGCTTAAATTATCTCTACACAAACCAGCCACAGTTGAAAGGTTTTAAAATATTTAATAATAAATAATTAAAACCACAAGACAATACTTTCTACTACACAGTGCTAGTCAAGAGTTCAGAGATCACACAGAAATACTTAAAATAATTCAGTAGTACAGTTCTGACATCACAGAAAAACAATAAGTCTAATCTTTCTAGTTCCTAGCTATTTCTAAAAGAAAACAAAAGTCTAAGATAACTTACATATGAGCAAGACAGTGCTGTGAGTTGGATAGTCAAGACAAAAATGCTTAATGCCTCTGGTTCTCTCTGTTTAAATTGCTATTGCAGTCCTTGTTCCCATTGCATCATTTCTTTTACACTTTCCTGGTGTTCCCAGGCTAACAGATACTACATAATTCTTATCTTGCACCTGCAGGAAACTACATCAATAAAAGACATTACACATGTAAACTCTAGTAATTATTCCTTAAGTTAAAACAATAGAATATTTCTTCCTGGAGGAGCAACATCAATTTTTTGATGCAGATGGAGAAAACACACAAGTTTGTCGAAGAAAAAATAAGCCATCAAGCAGAAGGGGACTTTGCTTCTCATTCTTCTGTTAATAAAGCAAACTGCCAAGTTTTGCCAGTGAAATGCTTGAGAGAGACAGAAAAGCACAGGATTGCCCAGAAGAATCAGGAGTACCATGGAACTGAACGGAAATCTGGAGTTGGAAGATGGGGATGAACAGGAAGAAGACCAGCAACATGGAAATTAGTGAATAAATGTGAGTCTGCAAAGCATCAATTGCATTTGTGAAATATGGCTGTACAAGCATAAGTGGAAAGAGGGGATTTTTGTTGACTGTTAAACTTGAGAGGAACTGAAAAGCATTTGCTTCACTTCATATAATTAATGTTTGGAAGGACTATGTGGGGAGGGGAAGAAAAAGGAAAAAGGTAACTGTAAATAAATAATTAATTTTCTTAACAGTATTTCTATGAATCTTTTCAAAATATAAATTGCATATTTTGTATTAAAGTATTTTTGCTTCTTGTATTTGATAAAGTTATTAAAGCAAATAGATGCCTTTTTTCTTGCTCTCTTCTCTTTCCTTAGTCTCTTCTCTTTCCTTCTTTTCTTGCTATTAAGAAACATAGGAATTACAGTGCAGAAAGAAATAAAAGCTAGACAAAAGCATGTTTAAGTTAACAGTCTGTAAGCTTAGGTTGTTGAGGTGAGGGATAGGGTATAAAAGTATACAAATCATAATATATGTAGAGCTGATATGCTTTCTCTTACTTTTGCATAAAATTTTAAGTGGAAACAAGTAAATATGAGAATAATGAATATAATGAAAAGTCTTCCTTTTGCAATAAATGTTTCAACTTGCTTTCAGACTGCAACACAGGGCTACATTTTTTTCTTTTTTGATCTTACTTTTCCATGGGGGCAAGTCTATAATAGGGCAATAACAGACAAAGTACAACTGTGTACACTTACCATAAATGTAGATATTCGAGTGTATTCACCGTTGCAGTCATCACATTTGGGTTATCTGCCTGCAGGTAGCCCTCAGTCTGCCTTAACACCAGTGTCTTGGAAGAGGCGACAGCAACCGACGCAGAAATCCCAAGATGTCAGGTCGTCAGGGGTATAAAACGTGCAGCCAATGCCATTACATCAGTTTTTTTTTGCCCCAGATGTCAGGAGCCTCCCAAAATAGGAAGTAATTACATGGTGTGGAACACCTCCACTAAAAAGTAAATACCATAGCTATAACATATGGCCAAAAAGAGGATAGGTAAAAAGACTAGAAATGTCAGGGGGCTGGAGGTAGGGTAACCAGGACTGCAACATTGAATACACTCGAACATCTACATTTATGGTAAGTGTACACAACTGTACTATGTTCTTTGTGCTTCACTGCTGCAGTCATCACACTTGGGTTGATTCCCAAAGCTGAGTAAGGGTGGAGGCAGTCAAGTATTAGGGCTGGTTAGCAGGCCTTGTAGGACTGCTGTGGCAAATCCAGCTCTGGATTTAGAAAGGACAAATAAGTGGTAATGCTTGGTAAAGGTGTGTACAAACTCCAGGTTGCAGCTTCCAGGATGTCCCTGCTAGGGACTCCCTTGAGAAATGCTGTAGAAGTTGAGGTAGCCCTAGTGGAATAAGTTCTGATCCCCTGTGAGTAGGTTTTCCATGTTGTTTGTAGCAGAAATGGATGTAGTGTGCTATCCATTTGGAAATGGTTTGCTTTGAAATGGCCTTGCCCTCTGCCCCTGTAGCAAAGCTGACTAGCAACTGGTCAGATTTTCTTAAAAGCTTAGTCCTGTCAGGGTAGAACCCGAGCTGTCTGTGCACGTCCAAGGAGTGCAGGATCCTCTCCCATTTATTCTGAGGATTAGGAAAAAAGGTTGGTAAATAGATGGATTGGTTTAAAGCCACACTGGATACCACACCTTGGGCATAAATGATGGGTTAAGTCCTGAGGGAGAGCCTGTCAGCATGGAAAATAATGAAGGGTTTCACAACCATTAGTGCCTGTAGCTCAGACCCTCTTCTTGCTGAAGTGATGGCTAGAAGTAAGGCTGTTTTCCAAGAGAGGAATTTTAACTTTGCTGTAGCAGCAGGTTCAAAATGGGGAATTGCGAACTTCTCTAGCACAAAGTTAAGGTCCCAGGCAGGGGTGGGGGCTCTCCTTGGGGGGGGGGGGGGGAGTCTTAAATTGTAAGCTCCTCTCAGGAATTGTTTGATCAGAGGGTGAGAAAAGAGAGGTGGCTCAGTATTGTAATGAGCTGACATGGCAGAGGCATGAATCTTAATTAATAAGAAGGATAGGCCTTTGTGGATAGCTCTGCTAGGTAATCAAGGATTTGAGGTAAGGAGGGCACGGCTGTGTCCTTACCTAAAGACTGGCTCCAAGAACAGTAGCTTTTCCACTTTTCTTAATAGGATTTCCTAGTACTATGCCTACTGGCCTCAAAGATGACATCCAGCCCCTGTTAGCTGAGGGTTGCTGGTGGTGTGTTTAGAGAATAATCCAGGGTGCAAGGTTCAGTGTTTGCAGCTGAGGATGCAAAATCTGTCCCTCCTGCTGGGACAGCAGGGAGGGGGTTTGATGTAGGTGCCAGGGTGGCACTGCTGTCAGACTGCGTAGGAGTGGGTTCCAGTGCTGGCGTGGCCAGTCTGGTGCAATAAGTATTGTCCTTGGTCTGTGCTGCTTGATCTTGAGTAGTACTTTTGAGAGGAGGGGCGAAGGGGAAAAGGCATAAATTGAGAGGTTTTCCCATGTATCCACTCGCCATGCTTGGCTGTGGGGATTTCTGGTGCAATATTTGCTCAATTGATGGTTTTGGGGGCATGCAAAGAGGTTCACCTCTGGTGTCCCCCACCTGTAGATTAGAAGTTTGAATGAATTGGGTTCCAATTTCCACTCGTGTGGGTCCAGCAGATTTCTGCTTAAGTTGTCTGCCAGTGAATTTTGTTTGCCTGGCAGGAACTGAGCTTGCAGGTGGCACTTGATTGCTCAAGGCTGTGTTCCACAAGGCCATGGCTAACCTACAGAGTGGGTAGAAAGGAGTTCCCTCCACTTGTTTATGCATCACATAACTGTTTTATTGTTTGTCTTTATCAAGAGTTGTCCTGGAAGGATAAGGTATTTGACGGCTGTCAGAGCATCCTGTATAGCTAACATTTCTTTTTGATGGACATGCAGGTGAATTTTTCCTGGACTCCATTTACCTTGAATGCATTTGCCTGCCATGTGAGCCCCCCATGCATAGTCTGATGAGTCTGTTGTCAGGGTTTGGGTGGCGAGGGGTTGAGTGAAAGGAAGTCCCTTGTTGTGGTTGCAAACCTCTGCCCACCAAAGGAACTCTGCCCTTAGACAAGGAATGATAGGAATTAGTGCTTTCAAGTCCTAAGAATGCAGACATCAGAGATTTTTGAAGTACCATTGAAATTTCCTCATATGCAATCTTGCATATGGAATTAGTAGAATGCATGAGGCCACGAACCCTAGGACCTGCAGTATTTTTCTTGCAAGATACCTGGGTTTTGGTGGCCATTAGTTTGAAGTAGTTTATCAAATTAACCTACTTTTCTGGAGTGAGGAATGCCATCTGGGAAGCTCTGTTCAAGCTTGCTCCAAGAAATACAAACTTTTGGCTGGGCACCAGATGTAATTTCTTTTCACTGATGGTGTACCCCAGAGAATTTAGAAGTCACTTTACAAATGCCAGGTGCTGAAGTAGCAATTCCTGACTGTCCACCTGAATCAGGCAATTGTCCAAGTATGGGTAAAGTTTAATATTTTTCTGACTGTAGTATACAATGGCTTTAGCCAGGCACTTTGTGAATACCCTAGGCACAGTAAATAAGCCAAAGAGAAGTGCAGAGAACTGATGGTGCATAGAGGCTACCCTGAAACGTAGATATTCCCTGCAAGATTCCCTTATGGGAATGTGCAGATAAGCTTCTTTTAAGTCTAGGGTGAGCAGCCAAGAGACCATGGCTAGCATAGGAAGCAGCTGATGTAGTGTAAGCATTTTGAATTTTCGGACCACCATGAAGGTTTTGAGAATGGACTTATCCAGGACAGGTCACCATGGGCGCTCTTTTCTGGGCACCAGGAACAGTCTGGAGTAGAAACCCTGTCCCCTTTGCTCTACTGGAACAGGTTGAATAGCCCTGATACTGAGAAGAGAAAGTATTAGCTTTTGAGCCTCTACCCACTGGTTTGGAGGAAGGTCTGGCAACCCACTTGGGGTTGGCAGTGAGTAGAAGTAGAATCTGTATCCCTAGGATACAATGTTTAGGACCCATCGGTCCTGGGTAATGGACATCCAAATTTTTTTTTTTTTTTTTTTGCATGCAGGGAGAGTTTTCCTCCTAGGGGTGCAAATACTTGGGCATGGCTGGGAAGGACGATAAACAAGTCATTGTGAACTTTTTCCATAAGGGGGTGACTTACCACTTCCTGTTTTTGAGGTGGGAGCACTCCATTGCTTAGACCTCTACATACCCTGAGACTGTAGTCTTGGTGGTCTGTTGCCCCTGGGTTTGGACTGAGAAGGCCCGGGAGGGACTGGAAAGGACCAGTTTTTTGAAGGCCAATGCCTACTGAATCTAGGTGGCTGGACATGTAAAAAATCTTTAACAGTTTGCATAGATTTAGCTGTTTCCTCCATCTTTTTTAAGAACTTCTTCTGCTTTTGTGCCAAACAAACATTCCTGGTTTAATGGAGCATCTAGTAAATTTTCTTTGACATGGTCTGGCAAGATTTGTTCCTTCAGCCAAGCATGCCTTCTCAGTACAGACCCAGTGACAGCAGCCCTGCAAGATGGTTCTAAGCCATCAAAACCACACTGCAAAGTATGTTTACTAACTTGGTTTCCAGAATGCATTAACTCTTGTAAATCTTTATTTTCTCCACAATCTTGAAGCAACAACATTTTCTATTAAATTAGTTCCATATTATGCTGCTGGTACTTCATCATGTAAAACTGGCAATTTAAAGCCCTGATGGCAAGAGTTGCAGAAGTATATACCTTCTTACCTCATTTGTGTAAAGCTCAGAATCCCTGTCCGAAGGGGTAGGGTTTTTGGCTGTAGTAGCCTTAATACCCCTAGGTCCCTGGGAAATGGTCTCTGGATCCTCAGTGGGATTCTTAAAGAGAAATTTGTGTGAGTCAGGTACTCTGTAGTACCTGCCATGCTTTCTAGGAGCTGCTGGTAAAGGTATCAGGAGTAAGACTGGACTCCATGAAGACATCATCTAGAATATTCAATACAGGGGATATAGCTAGCGGCCTGTGCTGAGGCAAGTTTAAAAAATTCTCTGATTCTCTTTATGGACTGTGGGTAGTCCTGGCATTCCCAGTGGAAATGCTCTCTTAAGGTATGCAAGGTTTCACCAAAAGAAAAGTCCTCTAGAGGGGAGGCAGAGGGAATGGCATCCTCTGCATCTGAATCCTCATAGGTAGATAAGGGAATGTCTTGGTAATCAGAGGGATCAGAGTCATCGGACACATGGTCTGTAGAATCAGAACGAAAATCAATCCTTTGTCCTTTAGAAGAGGAAGGCTGGCTTCCCCTAATTAAAGTTATAAGGTGTTCAGCCATTCTAAGCATTTGTTTCAGTGGCAAGGGAGCTTGAGCATGCGCTTTGGTAGTCGGTTTTCTGGGCATAGTGTGAATTCTGAGCTTGAGATACTCAGTAATTTTAGTCAGAAACGAAGTAGATGGTTTAATACTAACATCGGAAGGTCAGAATACACTCTCAGAAGCCAGTGCCTGCACAGCGGCTCCAGACACATCCAAGGTAGAGACATCCTCAGTTTCCAAAGTCAAAGAAGCAAAGCGCGGCATACCGGACTCCGAATGGGTCTCAGCAGAGGCCTGCAAATCTAGGGAAGCGGGTATCAGGGGCTGCGAAGGCCCCTCACTAAGTACCAGCCTATGCGGCCTGTTTCTGTCTTTATCCTTACTTTTTTTCGGAAGATCGGTAGACAGATGGCTTACTAAAGCCTTTTGGGAATACAGAGAATGAGAGCAAAAGAATTCAGCGACAAAGATAGCCCAACGACAAATAGTTCAGGCGTTAAACAAGGCACAAAACCTACAGTGAGGAAAGTCGTGGTCTGGGCCTAAACAGGTGATGCAGTAAGAATGAAAATCCCTGTGAGGTATTTTGCTTTCCACAGGCAAGACAATTAACTTTTTCTGACATCGGTTAGAGCAAGAAAAAAGAATCCCCATTGGGGTACTTAGCTTTACAAGACTTCAGGTTTGAAACTCGAACAACGAAAATGTCAGGTAGCGGCTGACCAGCACTTGCAAACAGCTTCTGCTTCGGGCTCCCACACGGCAAGAAAAGCTCATGTAATGGTGTCGGCTGCATGTTTTATACCCCTGATGACCTGACGTCATGGAAGAGGCAACAGCAACCAACGCAGAAATCCCAAGACTCTGGTATTCGGGCTGACTGAGGGTTACCTGCAGGCAGATAACCCAAGTCTGATGACTGCAACAGTGAAACACGAAGAACATCACTTGTTTCTTCAAGGCTAAAAGTTAATGTTTTCTGAAAGTATGCAAATAGTTTTCACATGGGGATAAAGATAAAAAGAAAAATAGCAGAGACACCAATTAGTGTAAGTAGAAGCACAGACAATAACATGCATCTTAGCATGGATAACCTCAATTTCAGGTTAATTAGGGCATGTGTTTGCAGCTGTCTATTTGGTACAAATGCTCATATTAGGAGAGTTAAACCTCATTATTTGAAGATGTACAGTTATGTATACTCTTATTAAGTTAAGAGGTGATGGGGATTTTCTGAGGGTGTGTTTGTTTTTTTTTTTGTTTGAGGGTTTTTTATTAAAAAAGAAAGTTTTGCAAAATGTGACATAGGTTCCAATGTTGATAATAAGAAAAAATATATAAAGGATTAACCAGCCAAACATTAATGGGTGTACATTTCACAAAAGCTGGAAACAGACATTTAAAAAAACGGTCATATATAACAGGTGGGAATAATGACAACAATTTCCATATTATCTTGGAATATGAATGGTCTCCCAAGTATAAGCAAAAAGGAAAGAACACAATTATATTAAGAA
>NC_056725.1:1348141441-1348163941 GCF_019279795.1 Protopterus annectens | reverse complement strand
AGATAACACCTATAACGAGGTATAGAACCTCAGGACCACTAGAGCTAAGCCTTATTATTCCTCTGGGGGTGAGAAATCAAACATTAAACCTAATAAAGGTTTAGATGGCCCAGGAAGAAAGGAATCTGTGATACTTCCATATTGCAATAATATTGAAACAATAAAAAATGCTAAAATTGGCAAATGGAACATTCTTATGGCAGATGAGAGAATTAAAGATTTAGTAGGAAGCTTTCCCACTTTTACTTACAAAAACATGAAAAGTTTAAAACAGCATTTATGCTACCGTAGTTTTAATAGAATGGCAGCATTAGATACTATTAGTACTTACTTGGGAACTAAAAAATGTGGTAATTGCATGTATTGTAAATTTATTGATGAATCACGTTTTTATAGACACCCTGATACGGGTCGCCTTTGGGAACTTAGGAACAATAGCACATGCAATACCAAGAATGTTGTATATGTTGCCCACTGCTTCCTCTGCTATAAATTTTATGTAGGTAAAACAAATCGGTCGCTTAAGGAAAGGAGAAGAGGCCATATGTACTGCCTCATGAGAAAATAAGATTACAGTGCTATAGCTAGACATACCCTCTTATTAGGTGAGGAACATATTTTTTACTTTCAAGTATTGCATATACAATCTACCAATATCAGATTAGGAGATATTGTGAATGAAACCGAACAGGCGGAAATCAGATGGATTTTAAGATTGGCAGCACACAGGGGTAGAGGGCTTAATGAAAGTGTCCCTTTGAAAGCAATACTTAAAGCTAGAACCCTTAGATAATTGGAATGTTATAAGGTTTTTTGGTTTAAATAAACGGTTATATTCTTGTGCTTCAGTCTTATTCTAGTTTTAATTAGTAAATTCATTATATATATATTTTTTAAGTATTGTAGTTATTATTATATTTTTTTATTAGATATTCAGTGATTAGCTTATGCTACACTCTGATGTGTGTTTTAACATATGCTGTTACTTTAAATATTAATTGTTGTTTAATTAGTTGAGTGCCAATTAATTTGTTAGAAGAGCTTCAGATTTTACTATAAAATGGCTTATTTTGAATGTTAGAATTATGTCTGAAGAAGCGGATCTGTAGTCCGCGAAATGGCTCACATCTTTTACTTAAATAAATACTTGGATTTTTATTTGGATTTTTCTGTGACTTAGTGTACCTTCCATATTTTATATTGACGATTTTGGTTTTTTGTGTATATCTTTTGGACTATTACTGGGTATTAGCGTTTTTTTTCATATATATATATATATATATACATATATATATATCTATGTGTGTGTGTGTGTGTGTGGGTATATATATATATATATATATATATATATATATATATATATATATATATATATAAAATGTGTGTGCGTGTATATATATATATATATATATATATATATATATATATATATATATATGTATATAAAGAATGTGTGTGTGTTTATATGTATATATATTTATATGCTGAAGGAACCAGAATTGTGACCTAACCGCCGGGAGGTTCGTACAGGGAGAGAATTGCGACCTAACCGCCGGCAGGTTCGTACAGGGTTTTTCTAACCAAAGAAACCAAACTACAACAGACAAAGTCAGTTCTAACGATTTTGTACAAACATACCAGGACATCGACTTTGATAGTTGGCTAAATTCAACCTTTACCAACAACGCCAAACGTCGGGAAGACAACAGAAGCGATGGCCTAGGCTACAAAGAGAAATGCAAGGCATTAAAAACTCTTTTAACCAGGTACAAGTCTTTATCCTTAGAAAATTGGTATTTCAACAAATGTCTGCATGACAAAATTGTACCAAAAAATCCATTTGTTAATAAAGACGTTTTGTGACATCTTCGGAAATATTTTTTGAACTTTTGGACGTGGTGTTGGTGCAATGGTGTATTTTTTTAGGAAGACAGCCTTCATTGTAGCTAGGACTACCGTAGAATTTATGTGTGTGTGTGTGTGTATATATATATATATCTATATATATATATATATATATATATATATATATATATATATATATATCTATATCTATGTTTGTGTGTGAATGGATATATATATATATATATATATATATATATATATATATATATATACATATACATACAAACACACACACACACACACACACACACACACACACACATACACATATATATATATATACAGGTTCATAGCTATATATATATATATATATATATATATATATATATATATATATATAGGTTCACACACACACACATTATATATATATATATATATATATGTATATATATATATATATATATATATATATATATATATACACATATATATCTATATAGGTTCATAGCTAGGTACTACGCTATCTTCCAGAGGGCATTTATAAGCCTAGCCAGATTGTGTCGGCTTTCGCCGCCCCATTGATTAATTAAGTGATCCTCTGTCAAGCAGAGCCAATGAAGTGATCCCAGGGGTGTATTTTCTGTTACCCATCCACTCGTTAAGGTTTGTCTTGATGAGTGTTAGTGAGAGGCTCTGCCTGATGTAATTTGGAATTTTGTTCCAAAGCATGGGGAGTCTCTGACATGAATCCATCCCTCCAGCAAGTTCTATTTATTGTTGTGGTGAGGTTTAGCTCACTAGAGCATGGGGCTCGCAGTGACTTGGATTTCTTTAGGCGGAGCATGTCCATCAATTCTGAGTTGGACATGGCTTTGTAAGTCAGGCAGAGATCACCTCTGAATAAGCAATATGTCACTGAGTACAGCTGGAGTTTTTTCAGTCGGGCTGCATAGGACATATGCTTGAGGCCAGTAATCCTCTTGGTGAGGTACTTTTGTGGTCTTTCCAGCTGTTGGAAGTGTCTTGTGAGGTACATCCCAAATGGGGCATTGTACTCTATGATGGGTCTAATGAGTGACGAGTAGAGAGGCACTATAAAGTACAGTTGTGTACACTTACCATAAATGTACATGTTCGAGTGTATTCACTGTTGCAGTCATCACATTAGGGTTATCTGCTTGCAGGTAGCCATCAGTCAGCCTGATTAACAAAGTCTTGGGTCCTATGTCGGTTGCTGTCTCTTCTTCCATGATGCAAGGTCATCAGGGTATAAAACATGCAGCCGACGCCATTACATCAGTTTTTGTTGCCCCAGATGTCAGGTGCCCCCTAAATGGGAAGCAATTAAATAAAAGTACAAGGATATACCTCCAACAAAAAAAGCAAATACACCAAAAAGGCTTTTAAGCATAGTAAAGGAAAGTAGAGGTATAAAAAAAGTTAGGGGGCTGGAGGGAGGGTAACCAGGACTGCAATAGTGAATACACTCGAACATCTACATTTCTGGTAAGTGTACACAACTGTACTATGTTTTTCATGTTTCACTGTTGCAGTTATTACATTTGGGTAGATTCCCAAAGCTACGGTTGGGAGGAGGAATTTAGATAGCAATACGGCCAGCTATAAGGCCCTGCAAGACTGCAGTGGCAAAGCCAGCTCTGGATTTAGAGAAAATTGGCAAATGATAATGCTTGGTGAAAGTATGTACAGAACTCCAGTTAGCAGCTTCTAGGATGTCCCTGGTAGGGACGCCTCTGAGAAAGGCTGTAGAGGTAGATGCAGCCCTGGTGGAGTGAGGTCTGATCCCCTGGGGGATAGGTTTTCCATGGTGCTTATAGCAGAAATGAATGCAATGGCTTATCCATTTAGAAATTGTTTGCTTTGAAATAGCCTTGCCCTCTGCCCCTGCAGCAAATGCCACCAGCAATTGTTCAGATTTCCTTTGAGGTTTAGTCCTGTCCAAGCAGAATCTAAGTTGTCTGTGCACATCTAAGGAATGCAGTTTCCATTCCCTTTTATTCTGTGGATTGGGAAAGAAGGTTGGCAAATGAATGGACTGATTAAGAGCCACACTGGATACAAACTTGGGCATGAAGGATGGATTGGTTCTGAGGGACACCCTGTCCGCATGAAAGATGATGAAAGGCTCCGCTGCCATAAGGGCCTGTATTGCAGATACCTTTCTAGCTGAAGTGATTGCTATAAGGAAAGCTGTTTTCCAAGATAGAAATTTTAAGTCTGCAGTAGCAGCTGGCTCGAAAGGAGGTAGAGTGAGTTTCTCCAAGACAAAGTTAAGGTCCCAGGCTGGGATTGGAGCTGTCCTGGGTGGTCTCAAATTTTTGCCCCCTCTGAGGAACTGCTTGAGCAGTGGATGAGAGAAGAGGGGAGGTTCTGTGTTATAATGAGCTGAATGGCTGAGGTGTGCATTTTAATGGAGGAAAAAGACAGGCCCGTGTGAAGCATCTCAGTTAAGTATTGTAAAATCTGAGGCAAACTGGGTGCTGCTGTGCTCATCCCTTGAGATTGGTTCCAGGCACAGAATCTTTTCCATTTTTCAGCATAAGATTTTCTAGTACTAGGCCTTTTTACCTCTAAAATGATATCCATCACAGGTTTCCTGAGGGATGGTAAAGGAGAGATTAAGTAATTAGCCAGGCTGCAAGGTTCAGTGTTAGAAGCTGAGGGTCCAGAATGTGGTTCTCCTGCTGAGACAGCAGCGAAGGAGTCTGAGGCAGGTGCCATGGAGATAACCGTGACACACTGCAGAGGGGGTACCAGTGTTGGCGCAGCCAGTCTGTAGCAATCAAAATCATCCTTGGTTTGTCCCGTTTGATTTTTAGTAGTACTTTGGAGAGCAGGGGCAGAGGGGGGAAGGCATAGACTGATAGGTTTTTCCAGCTGAAGGACAGAGCATCCACTTTCCAGGCTTGTTTCTGGGGAGTCCTTGTGCAAAATTTGTCCAATTGGTAGTTGTGGGGAGAGGCAAACAGGTCTATATCTGGGCTCCCCCATTTGCTTGTCATCATGTTGAAAATCCTTGGTTCCAGTTTCCACTTATGTTGGTCCATGAGTTTTCTGCTTAGTCCGTCTGCCAATGTGTTTAATTTTCCTGGCAGGAATTGAGCTGGTAGGTGCACTTAGTAGCTCAGGGCTGTGTTCCACAATGCCATGGCTAGTCTGCAGAGGGGGTAGGAATGTGTACCCCCCTGCTTGTTTATGTACCACATAACAGTGGTGTTGTCCATCTTTACCATTAGTTGTCCTAGAAGAATGTGGTCCTTGAAGGCTGTCAGAGCATTCTGTACAGCTAACATATCTTTCTGATTGATATGCAGGTGCATTTGACTTGGGTTCCATTTGCCCTGAATGCACTTCCCTGCCAGGTGAGCCCCCCCATGCATAGTCTGATGCGTCTGTTGTTAGGGTTTGGGCGGCAGGGGTGGTGTGAAAGGTAGTCCCTTGTTTTGGTGGCAGGCCTCTGCCCACCAAAGAAACTCTAGGCATAGGCAAGGTATGATAGGAATCATTGTTTCTAGGTCTTGAGAATGTTGACACCATAGGCTTTTTAGATACCACTGTAGTTTCCTCATATGCAGTCTTGCATATGGAATTAGAAGAATGCAGAAGGCCATGAACCCCAAGGCTTGCAGTACTTTGTCTTGCAGATAGCAGGGTTTTTGTGGCCACTTGTTTGAAGTAGGTCGTCAAATGAATTTGTTTCTCTGGCGTGATGTAAGCAATCTGGGAAGTTGTATTCAAGCTTGCTCCCAGGAATATAATTTGTTGACAGGGTACCAGGTGTGATTTCTTTTCATTCATGGTGTACCCCAGACAAGTCAGAATCCTTTGTACAAAGGCCAGATGATTCAAAAGTATGTCCTGGCTTTCTGCCTGAATTAGACAATCGTCCACGTATGGGTATATTTAAATATTTATTTGCCTGCAAAATGCATTAACTGGAGCTAGGCACTTTGGGAATACCCTGGGCGCAGTAGATAAGCCAAAGGGTAGTGCAGAGAACTGATATTGCGTGTAGTCTGCTTTGAAGCATAAGTATCTTCTGCAAGATTCACTGATTGGGATGTGCAGGTATGCTTTTAAATCTATTGTTGCCAACCAGGCATCTTTGCCTAGCATAGGAAGTAATTGGTGAAGGGTCAGCATCTTTAATTTTGGAATCTCCAAAAAGGTATTTAGAGTAGAAAGGCCCAGGACAGGACGCCATGAATTGTCTTTTCTGGGTACCAGGAAAAGTCTCGAGGAGAAACCTTGTCCCTTTTCCTCTTCTGGTACCAGATGAATAGACCCCATGCTTAAGAGAGAAAGTACTTGTTTTTGGGCCTTTGTCCACTGATTTGGGGGCAGGTCCGGCCACCCGCTTGGTGTTGGCAATGTGTGGAAGTGAAATCTGTAACCCTGGGATACTATATTTAAAACCCATGGGTAATGAGTTCCCAATTCTTTGCATGAAGAGCAATCTTTCCCCCCAATGGGGCAGTCAGTTGATAAGTGCTTGGAAATTTTAAAAGGAAGTCATTGAGACACCACGGGGGGGGGGGGGGTCTTATTATTCCCAGATTTGGAAGTGGAGGCCTTCCACTGCTTAGTTGTGTGTGTCCCCTGGGACTGAAACCTGGGGTTGGGCTTGGCTTGAGATGTTCTGGAAGGGGCTGGAAAGGACCAATTCTTAGAGGGCCAGTGCCTACTGAATCTAGGAGGTTGAACTTGTAAAAAATCTTTCACAGTTTGCATAGACTTAGTTTTATCTTCCATCTTTTTAAGAACTTCATCAGCCTTGTTGCCAAACAGGCGGTCCTGATTTAAAGGAGCATCCAACAATTTAGCTTTAACATGATCAGGCAAAGATTGCGCCTTAAGCCAAGCATGCCTTCTGAGCACAGACTCAGTAACAGCAGCCCTGCAAGAGGCCTCTAATGAATCAAAACCAAATTGCAAAGTATGCTTTCCAACTTGTTCAGCAGAATGCATTAAATCCTGTATTTCTTTATTTTCCACACAGTCAGGAATCAACATAATTTTCTGTTTAAGCAGTCCAATAACATGTTGCTGATACTTTAACATATGAAACTGGCAGTTTAAAGCCCTAATGGCCAAGGCTGCAGAAGTGTAAACCTTCTTACCCCATCTATCCAGCGCCCTGGCATCTCTATCAAGAAGGGGTAGGAATTTTAGCAGTAGAAGCCTTAATGCCCTTGGGCCCCTGTGAAATAGTCTCTGGATCTGCAATAGGACTTTTAAAAAGGAACTTGTGGGACTCAGAGACCCTGCAGTATCTGTCAGGTTTTCTGGGAGCAGGAGGTAGGGTATCAGGGGCCAAACTAGATTCCAAAAAAGCATCATCAACAATGTCTAGTACAGGAGGAATAGCTAAAGGCCAATGCTGAGGTAGGAGAAGGAAATCCTAAAGCCTCTTTTTTGAATCAGAAAAATCCTGGCTTTCCTAGTGGAAATGCTTCCTTAGAGTATATGTAAGGTTTCCCCAAAAGAAAAATCCTCAGGAGGGCAAGCAGAGGGAATGGAGTCCTCTGCATCAGAATCTTCATAAGTAGATAAGACAAATCCAAATAATCAGAAAAAACAGAATCCTGATCAGAAGATTCATAATCAACTTCAGTCCTAGGCCTCTTAGAAGGGGGGGGGGGGGGTTGGCTACTCCTGATTAGAGTTATTAGATCATCAGCCATCCTTATCATTTGTTTTTTAGGCATAAAGGCCTGAGCATGTGGCCTGGGCGTCGTTTTTTTAGGCATGGATCGAGACTTAGGCCTAAGTAAAGAAGGAGGCGTTGGTTTAATATGCAAGCCCGTAGGCCTGAATACACCCCTCAGAAGCCGGTGCCTGCACAGCAGCTCCGGACCCATCCAAGTAGAGACATCCGCGGGTTCCATAGTTGAAGCATCTCGTGGCATACCAGACTCCGAATGGGTCTCGGTAGAGGCCTGCGAATCAGAAGTAGTGGGTATCAGGGGCTGCAAATGTGCCTCACTGAGTACCGGCGAACTGGCGACTGGCTTAGGAGAAGCTTCCTCGGCAGTTTTGGAACTCGGCGGCCCGTCTCTGTCTATGTTTGCATTTTTTTTTTTTTTTGGAATCCCGGTAGTTGGATGGCTAACCGACGACATTTCTGGATAATTAAACCGAGAACCGAAATATTTAGAGGCGAAAATATACCGATGACTGATACTGTGCTGATTAAGTAAAGCACAAAACCGACAGTACGGTATGTCGTGGTCAGGGCCTAGGCAAGGAATACAGTACGAATGAAAATCTTTATGAGGTATTTGCTTTCCACAAGTAATGCAATTATTAACTTTTACTGACATCGGTAAGGAGCAAGAAAAAGTTTCCCCAACGGGGTACTTAGCTTTAGTTGAAGATTTCGGTTCTGAATCTCGAAAACAAAAATTTCAGGAGTTGGCCGACCGGCACTTGCGAACTTCTTCGGGCACCGCACGGCAAGAAAGACTGATGTAATGGTGTTGGCTGCATGTTTTATACCCCTGACGTCATGGAAAAAGGGACAGCAACCGACGCAGGACCCAAGAATTTGTTAATCAGGCCGACCGAGGGCTACCTGCAAGCAGATAACCCAAATGTAATGACTGCAACAGTGAAACACGAAGATCATCCTCTATTTCTAGATGCGAACCCTTTAGTAATTAGATGGGCCACATAGAAGGATTTCCTAACTACTTTGGCAATATGATTGTCAAAGGAGAGATTACTATCTACCTGGATCTCCAGATCTCTTATTACCTCTTCTGTATTAAGGGGCTGCCACTTATGGGATAATTCGTGGGTGTTTTGTTTTTCCCAAATGGGATGAATATGCATTTTTTTTGGCATTTAGGTTGAGGCCATGACTTTGACACCAGGTGTCCGTCTCAAGGCCCTTTTGGAGGATGTCCGTGTCAGCCGGAGAGTCAATTATGGCTCCCAGTTTGCAGTCATCGGCGAACTTGGTTAGCCATAGTCCTCCTGTGTTTGCTTGCACTTCTGAGAAGTATATGCCGAACAGTAGGGGTCCCAGGACCGAGTCTTGCGGGACACAACTTGTGATTGGTTTAGAGTCAACCTGAATCCCGCTATTCTTACCATGTGAGTTGTGTCTGTAAGTCAGTTGGCAACCCATCTCGTGACGTAGGGGCTTATGTTCAGGCTGGCAAGTTTTTCTGTAATACCCGAGTGGGGAATGGTGTCGAAAGCCTTTGCGAGGTCAAGGTAGGCTGTCTCGAAAAAGTCAACCAGGTTTAGTGGACATGATCTGCCCTTAACGAAGCCGAACTGGGTCGGGTCAAGTGTTTGGAGGTTCCCAATATCTTTGTTAATAAGTTCCATGATGATGCGCTCCATAGCCTTGCAGACCAGGCTAGTCAGGCTTATGGGGCGATAGTTATCAGGGTCAGTTGTGGCCCCTCCTTTAAGGAGAAGAATAGCCATTGCTATACGCCATTCTATGGGCACATAGCCTGTGGAGAGGCTGAGGTTGAACAGCGTGTTTAGGTGGGGGGGTAAGTTCGTTCTGTAGTTCGTGCAAGAAGCAGCCTGGGACACCATCTGGTCCCACTGTGTGTCTGTGATTTTTGGGACACTACACCTTTCCGCAATTGTTCTGGGCCCATTTGGAGGTGAGAGGGGGCTAAAGTTTGCACTGAAACTATCTGCCAGGATGTTGGCAATATCAGTATGTTCAGTATATTTTGTGCTATTTTGCACTAGTTCAGTGCATATCTGCGAGTTGCCACTTAGATTCTAGCCACCCCTATAGTGCCTTTTTTTAGGCAAGGTTCAAATGACAAATTCACCACCCTAACAGGTACAGGCAAGAAGAATATGAGGGTATTGCTACTCAATGCTAGAAGTCTAAACCTCAAAATGCACTCACTCGAGGCACTCCTTAAAATGGAGAACATCAACATCTGTGCAGTGACAGAGACCTGGTTCAAGGCTCCAGATAGTACCCCTGCATTACCAGGCTATAATTCATACCACACCATTCGGCCACCTAACCTGGACAGAAACACTAAAGGCGGAGGCGTGTCCATATTCATTAAGGATATCCACGCCTCCAGGTTAGTTGCTCAGCATAATGCAACCGAGATTATCCAAGTGCAACTAACTCTGGGCAAGACTGCAATCCAAATTGTAGCTTGCTACAGATCCCCCACCATGCCCCAGGATTCCCACTCCTCATTTCTTAATACAATGGAAAATATTGGGGTACAACCTAACACCCTAATAATGGGCGATTTCAACTACCCTACCATTAACTGGGAAAACTACTCATGTACCAACTCTTGGGCTCAACGTTTTCTGGAATTCATAACTTCCAATGCCATGGATCAACGTATCCACACCCCCACCAGGGGCAGCAATATCCTAGACCTGGTTATTACCAACATGGGCAACCGGTGCTCCACACCAGAGGTCAATTCCTCGTTGGTCAGATCCGACCACAAGCTAATCACCCTAGACATCCACATCCCTCCCCTACCCCCCATTAGGGAAACCACAGTAAAAAATTTCTCCAAAGCCAACTTCACACTTCTTAAGACAGAAGTGGCAAACTTCACGACACCCATGCTGATGGACAATAGAGGTATGACTGCCGAATCCTACACAAATGCACTTTATAAGCACTTACACAAGTGCATAGATTGTGCAATCCCTAAAAGAACCAAGATGCTATCCTCCAAAAAAATGAAGCCAATCTGGTGGTCCCCTGCAATAAACAAACTCTACAACAGAAGAAAGAAACTGTTGCAAAAAAAAAAAAAAAAAAAGAGTAAAATCCCATGATTGGAGAAACTCCCTGGTCAGCCTCAGTAAGAAGCTGAGATCCCTCATAAAATCCTCCAAAGCTAGTTACGAAAACAAAATCGCCAATGACTCTAAAGACAACCACAAAGCATTCTATAACTACGTCAAGAATCTCAATGGCAACACTCAGATCTGCTCTGAGTTACAGTACAATGGCATTAAATATACAGAACCAACTGATATTGCCAATATCCTGGCAGATAGGTTCAGTGCTAACTTTACCCCCCTGTCATCCCCTAAAGGGCCCATCTCTATACCAGAAGAATGCAAAGTTCCTGTAATCACAGCTGCACAGGTAAAAAACACACTATCCAAAGCCAAGAACACAGCATCCATGGGACCGGACGACATCCCAGGCTGTGTTCTACATGCACTATAGAATGAACTGGCACCCCACCTAAGTGCCATGTTCAATCATAGCCTCACCTCAGGCTATGTGCCCACTGAATGGCGCACAGCAACAGTTATCCCTCTCCACAAAGGGGGAGCCAGCACAGACCCCGGAAACTACTGCCTCATTAGCCTAACGAGCCTGGTCTGCAAGGCTATGGAATGTATCATCATGGAACTTATAAACAATGACATTGGTAATCTCCAAACTCAGGACCTCACCCAGTTTAGGTTTGTAAAAGGCAGATCATGTCTCCTAAACCTGATAGACTTCTTTGAAGCAGTCACCAAAGCTGTAGATGAGGGTAAGGTGGTTCACACAGCCTATTTAGATCTCACCAAGGCTTTCGACACCATCCCCCACTCTGGAATTATGGATAAACTCACTAAACTAGGTATAAATCCCTATGTCACAAGATGGGTTGCCAACTGGCTCACTGACAGAACCCACACTGTGAAAGTAGCATACTCCAAATCCAACTTCAGACCAGTGACAAGTGGAGTACCACAGGGTTCAGTCCTGGGTCCTCTCCTGTTTGGTATCTACTTCTCTGAAGTCAGGCCAACACAGAAGGTCTTTAGCTAATGAAGTTCGCAGATGACTGCAAACTAGGAGCCATAATCAAAACTCCAAAAGATGTGGACATCCTACAAAAGGGCCTCTCTGAGACAGATGCCTGGTGTCAAAGCCATGGCCTCAAGCTCAATGCCAAAAAGTGCATTGGCATCCCTTTTGGTAAAAACTCAGTACCCATGAACTACCACATAGGCGGTAGTCTACTTAACACTGAAAGTGTGATAACAAACCTTGGGACACAGGTGGACAGTAGTCTCTCCTTTGATAATCACATTGCCACAGTAGTCAGGAAATCCTTCTACATGGCACACCTCATCACAAAAGGTTTCTCATCCAGAAAAAAAGAGGTCATTGTTCCCCTCTACTCGTCACTCATTAGACCCATTATAGAGTACAATGCCCCTTTTGGTATGTACCTCACAAGACATCTACAACAACTGGAAAGGCCACAGGAATACCTCACAAAGAGGATTACCGGCCTCAAACAGATGCCCTATGCAGACAGTCTCAAAAAACTGCAGCTTTACTCCGTTGCACATCTCCTACTCAGAGGCGATCTCTGCCTAACACACAAAGCTATGTCAAACCCAGAGCTTTTAGACATGCTCCACTTAAAGAAATTCCAATCCCTACGAGCTACATGGTCTAGGGACCTAAACCTTGTCACCACAATAAATAGAACATGCTGGAGGGATAGATTCCTGTCCCAGAGACTTCCCATACACTGGAACAAACTACCTATCTATATCAAACAAAGCTCCTCATTAATGCTCTTCAAGAAAAATCTTGATGATTGGATGGGAGATAGGAAATTCACCCCGGGGATCACTTCTGTGGCTCTGCTCGACAGTGGCACAGGAAAATAATTTTCTTGGGTGTCGAAAGCCAGGGTGCCTTTGGCTAGGCTTATATAGGCCCTAGGGCCAATAACCTAGTACCTACCTATGAACATAGCTAAAGAAGGCTTTGTGGTTATCTTTTGAATCCTTGGCTATTTTTCTTTCGAAGTTAGCCTTGGATGATTTCATGAGGGACCTTAGTTTCTTACTGATACTGATCAGGGATGTCTTTCCTTCTTGGGATTTGCTTTTTTTCTTAACTAGTTTCCTCCTTCTATTGTATAGCATGTTTATTGCAGGGGTCCACCATAGGTAGGTACTAGGCTATCGGCCCAAGGGCCTACATAAGCCTAGCCAACAAGGTTCCCTGGCTTACGCCACCCAAGAAAGTTATTTTCCTGTGCTACTGTCGAGCAGAGACACAGAAGTGATCCCCGGGGTGTATGTAGCGGATCCTAGCACCTGACAGGCAGCTGACAGTAACTTTCTCCTTGTTTAGCCTGGTAAGTGGAACATCAGTGTGCCTGACTATAGAGTCACCCATGAATAGAGTATTGGATACGTTGTTATGCTTTATGGGCTGTGGTTGAGTGGCACACTGAGTTTGTGGGCTATGTGTCATTTGAGTTGTGTTGAGGGGGTGGAGGTTGTTTGCGTTTCTGCTTTGGAGGTCCCTGTTGCTTGGGTAGATTTTTTTTGAGAGTCTCCGTGAATGTAGGTGCGTGTTTTGTTCATAGGTTGTTACTAGGCTATCGGCCCTAGAGCCTATACAAGCCTAGCCATAACAATTCCCTGGCCATTTCTTCCCACACTATTTACTTCTCTGGACCTGTCTAGCAGGTTTCCTTCTCTTAGAGGAGTGAGTCTTGGTTTTGCTAGAGATGGCACGATCCATGCATCCTTGTAGGTGCTCATAGAGTGCATTTGTAAATGTTTCTGCATCTTGGGAAGCGTTATCCTTTAGCATGGGGGCTATGAAACTTACCACCTCTGTCTTAAGTAAGGTGAAGTTTGCTTTAGAAAAGTTTTTTACTGTGGTTTCCTTAGTTGGGGGTGGTGGTGGGGTGTGGACATCCAGAGTGATTAGTTTATGGTCTGATCTAACCAGTGACGGGTTGACCTCTGGAGTGGAACACCTGTCTCCCATGTTGGTGATGACCAGGTCCAACATGTTTTCACCTCTGGTAGGGAAGTTTACCAGCTGATCCAGGGCGTTTGAGTTGATGAATTCCAGGAAGCGCTGGGCATGGGAATTTGTACTAGAGTAGCTTTCCCAGTGAATGGTAGAGTAATTTAAATCGCCCAATATCAGGGTGTTCGGTAGGACCTTCATGTTTTCCAGTGCCTCCAGAAAGGTGGAGTGGTGGTCCTGGGTCATGGAGGGTGATCTGTAGCAGGCCACAATTTGCACTGCAGATCTGCCCGATGTTAGTTGCACATGGATGATCTCAGAGGTATCATGCTGTGCCACTAATCTGGAGGTGTAGGTATCCTGATGAATATGGATACACCCCCTCCTTTTGTGTTTCGGTCCGTGTTGTGTGGCCGAAACGTGAGGTATGAGTTGTAGCCCGGTAGTGCTGGGGTGCTCTCTGGAGCCTTGAATCAGTTTTCAGTTACTGCACAGATGTCGACGTTCTCCATACTGAGGAGTACTTCGAGCATGTGCATTTTGAGATTTAAACTTTTGGCGTCGAGTAGCATAACCCTCAGTTTTTTGTTAACTGTGCTGTTTATGGAGGTGGGTTTGACTTTTGAGCCTTGCCTAAAAAAGGCACTACGGGGGCAGCAAGAGCCTTGTCCAGTATGTTGAAAGCCTAGGGGTGACAGGTGCAAGCCGTCTCTTCCGAAGCAACGCGGCTTGTCGAGCATGTCGTCCCAGGCTGGCAGACACTGGATCCCCTTTGAATGACACCAGAAGCTTAGCCAATTTTTGAAATTGATCATTTTTTCTTTATACTAATGTATCATTCTTGGTGAGGGCAGGATGCTACTCAGGGTAAGGGTCATACCAGCTCTGCCATGTCTCTTTTCATGTAGTCCAGGGAGGTACGTCTCAGGTCATTCACACCATGAACAATGACAAGAGTTATATTTGCACTTGTTCTGGAGTGACCTGAGTGATTGTGTTATGTGGTGTATTCTGGCTCCCGACAGGCAGCTAACAGTAACCGTCTGCTTGTCCAGCCTAGTGAGTGGGACACACACAAATATAACTATATATATATATATATATATATATATATATATATATATATATATATATATATATAAAATCCCCGGGGTGTATTTCCTATTTCCCATCCACTCAAGATTTTTCTTGAAGAGTGCTAATGAGGAACTTTTCTTGACATAGATGGGTAGCTTGTTCCAGAGTATAGGAAGTCTCTGGGACAGGAATCTATCCCTCCAGCATGTCCTGTTTATTGTGGTGACAAGGTTTAAGTCCCTAGAGCATGTAGCTCAGAGGGACTGGGATTTCCTTAGGTGTAGCGTGTCCAACAGCTCTGGGTTTAACATAGCTTTATATGTTACGCAGAGATCTCCTTGGAGTAGGCAATATGCTACAGAGTAAGGCTGGATTTTTTTAAACGGTCATTGTAGGGCGTTTGAGGCCAGTAATCCTCTTTGTGAGGTACTTCTGTGGCCTTTCCAGCTGCTGCAGATGTCTTGTGAGATACATTCCAAAAGGGGCGTTGTACTCCAAAATTGGTCTAATGAGTGCCGAGTAGACAGGAACAATGACCTCTTTTTTTCCTGGATTAGAATCCTTTTGTAATGAGGTGTGCCACATAGAAGGATTTCCTGACTATTGTGGCGATGTGATTATCAAAGGAGGGTGGCCACGGTGGTGCAGTGGTTAGCATTGTCGCCTCACAGCAAGAGGTTCTCTGGTTCGATCCTTGGCTGGGGTGCCTTCTGTGCAGAGTCTGCATGTCCTCCCTGTGGTCGCGTGGGTTTCCTCCGGGTGGTCCGGTTTCCTCCCACATCCCAAAGACATGCTAAAGGTGGAATGGACACTCCAAATTGGCCCTAGGTGTGTGTGTGTGTGTGTGTGTGTGTGTGTGTGTGTGTGTGTGTGTGCCTTCTGTCGAAGGTTGGGCGCCGGGCTGGCAACTCGGCACCATAAAACTGCACTATCAATCATGAGCGGACAGGTGATCCACTGTGGCGACCCCTAACCGGGAAAAGCCGAAAGAAGAAGAAGAAGAAGAAGACTACTGTCCACCTGGGTCCCAAGGTGTCTTATCACACATTCGGTGTTAAGCAGACCGCCGTTTATGTGGTAGTTCATGGGTACAGAGTTTTTACCAAAGAGGATGACAGCGCACTTTTTGGCATGAGCTTGAGGCCATGCCTCTGATACCAGACATCTGTCTCAGTGAGGCCCTTCTGTAGGAAGTCCACATCATTTGGGGACTTGACTATGGCTCCTAGTTTGCAGTCATCTGCAAACTTCATTAGCAAGAGGCCTTCTGTGTTAGCCTGTACTTCAGAGAAGTCGATACCAAACAGGAGAGGTCCCAGGACTGAATCCTGTGGTACTCCACTTTTCACTGGCTTGAAGTCAGATTTGGAGTCGTGAGCCAGTTGGTAACCCATCTTAAGTAGGGATTTTTACCTAGTTTAGTGAGTTTAGCTATATTTCCAGAATGGGGGATGGTGTCGAAAGCCTTGGCAAGGTCAAGATAGGCTGTGTGAACCACCTTACTCTCGTCTATGGCTTTGGTGACTGCCGCAAAGAAGTAGATCAGGTTCAAAAGGCATGATCTGCCTTTCACAAACCCGAACTGGGTGGGGTCCACAGTTTGGAGGTTACCAATGTCTTTGTTTACGAGTTCCATGATGATATGTTCCATGGCCTTGCAGACCAGGTTAATAAGGCAATAGTTCCCAGGATCAGTGGTGGCTCCCCCTTTGTGGAGTGGGATAACTGTTGCTGTGCACCATTCAGTGGGCACAAAGCCTGGCATGAGACTATGAATATGGGGAGTAGGTGGCGAGCCAGTTTGTGCAAAACGCAGCCTGGGATTTTGTCCGGTCCCATGGATGCTGTGTTTTTGGTTTTAGAGAGTGCAGCTTTTACCTGCATAGATGTGATTACAGGGACTCTGCATTCTTCCTGTACAGGTATGGGCCCTTTAGGGGGTGAGATGGGGGTAAAGTTAGCACTGAACCTATCCGCCAGGATGTTGGCAATATCAGTTGGTTCTGTAATCTTTGTGCCATTGTGCTGTAACTCAAGAGCAGATCTGGGTGTTGCCATTGAGATTCTTGGCATAGCTATAGAATGCTTTGTGTTTGCAATTAGAATCAGTGGTGATTTTGTTTTCGTAGCTAGCTTTGGTGGATCTTATAAGGGATCTCAGCTTCTTACTGAGGCTGACTAGGGAGCTCCTCCACTCATGGGATTTTACTCTCTTTTGCAACAGCTTCTTCCTTGTGTTGTAGAGTTTTTTTATGGCAGGGGACCACCAGATTGGCTTCCTTTTTTTTTTTTTGAGGATAGCATCTTGATTCTGTTTGGGATAGCATGATCCATGCATTAGTGTAAGTGCTTATAGAGTGCATTTGGGTAGGATTCAGCAGTCGCAACTGTATTGTCCATCTGCATGGGTGTCATGAAGTTCGCCACTTCTGTCTTAAGAAGCATGAAGTTGGCTTTGGAGAAATTTTTTACCATGGTTTCCTTAATGGTGGTGGGGGGGGGGGGGTGTGGATATCTAGGGTGATTAGCTTATGGTCGGATCTGACCAACGAGGAGTTGACTACAGGTGTGAAACACCTATCACTCATGTTGGTAATGACTAGGTCTAGGATATTGTTGCCCCTGGTGGGGGTGTGGATAAGTTGATCCAGGGCATTGAAATTTATGAATTCCAGAAAGCGTTGAGTGAAGGAGTTGGTACAGGATTTGTTTTCCCAGTTAATGGTGGGGTAGTCTAAATCGCCCATTATTAAGGTGTTTGGTTGAACCCTAATATTTTCCAGTATATCAAGAAAGGAGTAGTGGGAATCCTGGGGCATGGTGGGGGATCTGTAGCGAGCTACAATTTGGATTGCAGTTTTGCCTAGAGTTAGTTGCACTTGGATAACCTCGGATGCATTATGCTGTGCAACTAGCCTGGAGGTGTGGATATCCTTAATGAATATGGACACACCTCTGCCTCTGGAGTTTTGGTCCAGGTTAGATGGCCGAAAAGTGTGGTATATCTTATTGCCTGGTAATGCAAGGGTGCTCTCTAGAGCTTTGAAACACATCTCAGTCACTGCACAGATATCGATGTTCTCCATTTTAAGGAGTGCCTCGAGTGAGTGCATTTTGAGATTTAGACTTCTAGCATTGAGTAGTATTACCCTCAATTTTTTCTTGCCTGTTGCTGTTATGGTGGTGAATTTGTCATTTGAACCTTGCCTAAAAAAGGCATTATAGGGGCGGCAAGACCCTGAGCCAGTATCCAGAATCCCAGGGGTGATCAGGTTGCAGGCCATCTCTGGCAAAGCATTATGGTCTGTCGATCATGTCATCCCAGGCAGACAGATACTGAATCCCCTTAGAATGACACCAGAAGCTTAGCCAATTGTTGAAAGTCAATCATTCTGTCCTTGTACTGCGATATCATTCTGGGCGACGGCAGGATGCTTCTCAGGGCTAGGGTCATATCTGCCTGGGCTACAAGATCGGAGAGCTATTCCATGTCTCTTTTCATGTAATCCAGGGAGGTACGTCTCAGGTCTTTCACACCAACATGGACAATTACAGAGTCATATTTGTACTTGTTGTGAAGTGACCGGAGTGTGTGGTTTATGTAGCAGATTCTGGCACCCGACAGGCAGCTGACAGTAACCTTCTCCTTGTTTAGCCTGGTGAGTGGGACATCAGTGTGCCTGACTATAGTCAGCTATGACTAGTGTGTTGGGTATGTTGGCTTAACTTATGGGCTGTGGTTTATTGGCACACTGAGTCTGTGGGCTGTGTGTCATTTGGGTTGTCTTAGGGGGGGTGGAGGTTGCTTGCGTTTCTGCTTTGGAGGTCTCTGTTGCTTGAGCAGATTATTACTGAGTCTCTGCGAATATTTTTGTGTTTCTATGTGTAGATTTTGGTGTGGAGGGTTTATCTGTGTATTGGACTACTTGTAATTCTGTTTAAAGATATATTTAGTCACAGATGCAGTTAACAAGGCTGATGTGATGTTATAAGCTGCACTCTTAAATTAGTCTGTGCTTTAAATGAGTCTGTGCCTTAGACAAAATGAAAATGTACTGTGAAACTGAACTAGATGCATTATAACCTCTCCACTGTTCTCCTAACATATTTCTAACCTTAATCTCCCCCTTAATCTCTTTAGCTCCCCTCAACCCCTTGGCTAACCCATTAATAGAGCCAGTCGTGGAATAAAGGAGCCGTTTAAGGGAACGGCCAAAGTGTCTTATAAACAGCAACACCATCCTATCTAAATCTACAAAGTATGGAAAATACTTATTCCTAAACTACTGTAAAAGTTAATGTTACCTAAACTAAAGCCTACTGCTAGTACAGGGCAGCTGTAGTGAGCACGATATCATGCTCGATTAGCCTCCCTAACCTCCGCTCACCTTAACTAGTATCTTATCCTATCCCTAAAATCCTGTACCAACTTGTTAACTAGTATGGTGTACTTTTAATCCTGTTTCTTAATTCTTGAAGCAGATTAAAACTCCCCCCTTGTAAAATCAGGCTAGAAAGCCAAGGACTGTTACCTACCTTCCTAAATTGGAAAATAACCTTGCCCTCCATTTTTGCATTAGACTTACTGACTGTTTTTAGAGGCATTTTCCTCTGTTTCTGTTGTAGCCCCACTCCGTTCGCCCTCACTGCACTCGGGCTCACTTCAGTCCCCTCCCTCCCACCTCCATATCATTTCCTTTATACCTAACCACCTACATCCTCCTACCATTACACTCCTCCCCTTCCTGTTCCTCACCAATTCTCCACCATACTCCCTGCTTTCATCTTACAATCCAAACCTCCTCCGTTGCCTCTCTTACACACAACCCAATACCCAATCACAATCATATAAATATATACATATAACATATTTATATTTATTATATGTATTAGACAATAGTTCAAGTAGGTTTATACTCCATTATTCTCCAGACCTCCAATACTAATTTTAAACTACTACATACATTCTCTAACCATAGTTAATCACTGAATTACAGTTAAGTAGCGAGTATCACAACCCAGATCTGTGTACTCACTAATTCTGCTACCCTTGCCTCTCTACACAGTACTTTTTACCCCTTCCTACCCTTACTGGCCAAGCAACAACTCCATAATATTTAAAAGAAATCTCTGGTACTGCTCATACTCTGCAATACTATACACAAGCAATATGCCCAGCACATATTACCCTTATATACATCCCACTCTTTCTGAAACTAAATAATATGTACCACACACATCCAATGCAGCAACTATATGCTTTATTCTACCCATTAACAATCTTGACCCTACTTTTACTTTCCATCCTCTCCTCTTACCAAACTCAACTCCACATCTGCGCCCCCACCCCCAGGGCAAAGAGAACCCATAGCCAGTCCCATAAAACTAAAAAAACTTCCCTAAATCACCATACAACCTTAGCTCCTCCCATTCCTTCCTTTACTCATTCAACAAGCTGACAGTCAAAACTAACCCTCACTCTTCTCAAAAACAAACTAAAATAATTCTCAGACTAACCAAACTCTATCTACACCTACTCCAGAAACTTACCTCTTGTGGAGATGTACACCCTAACCCTGGACCCATTACATCAACAAACCCAAAATCAAATCAGCTAAATCCCCTATACTACAGACCTATCTCTTCTCTACTCTTCTTAAACAGAAACGTAAGAGGCATACTTAACAAAATTCAGGACCTTCATGCTCTATACAGACCAGATATTGCTGTATTAACCAAAACATGGCTTAAACCAGAGCACCAGAATAATGAGATAACAGAACCTGGATACAATATTATACGAAGAGATAGACTAGAGAAAAAGGGAGGAGGTGTAGCAATATTATTCCAAAATCATCTCACCATAGACCAATTAAATTATAATACCCAAGAAGTCAAAGATGTAGAAATAATTCTTGCCAAATTAAAAGTAAACTCCAACAAACACATAATTATTGCAGGAGGCTACATCCCACCAGGCAATAACACCACTATAATGGAAAACCTGCTTAACTGAATCTCAAACTCCCTTCCACAAGAAACAATACTAACAGGGAACTTTAATACTGACTGGCTTAACTGTTCCAGCCACAATCCCTCTACCTTTATAAACCTCCATGGGTTTACCCAAACTATTACCACCCCCACTAGAATAGACAAAACATCCAAACGCCAGTCCATCTTACACTGGATTCTGGTATCACTGTTGCACTGCAATCTGGCTATCTTCCAGATAGTCTAAGTGAACATCAACCAACCTACCTAATTAGGAACAGATCCCAACACATTAGCCAACCGATCCCCAGACTTGTACATAACAAAAAGACCTTTATAGCTACTAACTTCATCAATGCACTAAAAATCTGTAACCGGACTCTCCTAATACAACTATCTCTTGACAAAGCCGTGGAATATTTTAACACAACCTTCCTAAAAATCTTAAATTATCATGCACCCTCCAGAATCATTAGAATAAGAACTCACTATGCCCCATGGCTAACAAAAGATATCAAAATTATAATGAAAGAAAGGGACAAGGCATGGATTCAATTAAAAAAAAAAAAACAAAACCACTACTTTTACACAAAAGCATCGAGACCTCCGCAACAAAGCCAAAAAACAAAATTAAACTTGACAAAACTAATTACTACAAAAACATGCAAGAAAAATATGCTCACAACGCTCAAAAATTATGGGCCACAATAAACAGCATACTGCACCCAGGAAAATCCAATACTCCCTACCCCTGTGCTACCAAACAAACAGGATAACATTCACACACAATTCAACAAATTCTTTTCCGAAACAGTCCAGACCCTTGCCAATGCCCAAAATAGTACAAATAGCCCCACTCCAATAACGACCCCAACATACCCCATTACACAAATCAGGACTTCCAGTTTTACCCTGCACTCTGTGTCCACTAAGGTAATTTCTAAACTCCTAAAGAAACGTAAACCAACCTCACTAGCAGCTGATAACCTACCAGAGCTGAGTTCCTTCAACTATCACCAGAAGCCATAGCCTATCCTGTCTCAATTCTCATAAACAGGTCACTGTTAGAATGCTAGGTACCTACCTCATGGAAAACATCACATATTATTCCACTGCACAAAGGAAGTAACTCCTTAGAGCTCACAAACTATCGACCAGTAGCAATCCTGTCACCTTTATCCAAAATATTAGAAAGAATAGTTCATACTCAACTAATACAGTACCTAAAAGACAACAACCTACTTTCCATATCTCAGCATGGCTTTCGACCTTCCCATAGCACCACCACAGCACTACTATCATTCACAAACATAGTTAACCATCATAGAAACAAGGGTCGATTCGTATATCCTATATTCTTAGACTTATCAAAAGCCTTTGACATGGTAAACCATAGTATGCTTCTTGAAACTCTATCTACCCTAAATATAAGTCCCTCCTCTATATCATGGTTCAATAGTTACTTATCAGGCCATCAGTAAGCACTTCTATGGCAGGACCAATTGTCCCCCCTGTTACCAGTTACCATAGGAGTCCCTCAAGGATCCATCCTTGGCCCATTGCTGTTCTCTCTATTTACCAACCATATCTCTTCATCCTCACTCACTGCCTCAGTAGTACAATACGCAGATGACACCAACCTTATTTGTGCCGCCTCCACCTTAAATGAACTGCAAACCCTAACCCAAAACAACTTCACTTTAGCTGAAACTTGGTTCACCAACATCAAACTTATTCTTAATCCCAAAAAAACTGAACTAATTATTTTCAGCCCTGGTAGATCTCCTTCTCTAAACAATAATGTT
>NC_056725.1:1348018941-1348123941 GCF_019279795.1 Protopterus annectens | reverse complement strand
AGAATAAAGGAGTTTAGTTTGTAAAGAATAAGTATATTGTAAGAATATTCACAGAGGACCAAGTCACTGCCTCTAGAATACTTGTAGAGTCCACCCCTTCCAAAAAGCCACTGAAGAATCCAAGGCCTTAGTAGAGTGTGCCTTGACCATGCTTGGAATTGACTTATTACAGCGGGAATAACGGATGGAAATAGCATGGGACAACCATTCGGAAGCTGTCTGTTTTGACAATGGGTGGTGCTTTTCACTTACATTCATGAGAAATAAATAATTTATCAAAAACTCTGACTATTTTTGTCCTGTCAAAATACAATGAGTTGTCCATGGACATCCAGAGTATGAAGAACCTTTTCTCCTTCATTTTTAGGTTCTGGAAGAAGACATGGAGATGGATAGCTTGGCTCAAAGCAAACTCAGATACAACTTTTACCACTTTAGGCATAAACATGGAATGCATTCTCAAAGAAACCTAACCTTTTTTTTTTCAAACACCTTTACTGAATTATCACTTGTGACACAGGCAAATTTACATTCACATAAAAGTAATCAAAGTATATTAACATAACAAACATTACACTTCACATATATTACTACATATTATATAACCTAAGCAATATTACATACAATTATTCAATTCCTGCTTTTTGTAAACAAGAAACATCTTCATTAAACCATCACTTATTACATAGGCAATCATACATTTATAAAAATGAAAACAAACTGACACAATCATAGTCGCAAACATTTTACATCACAAACCATACTGACACACTCCCAGTTGCAAACATTATACATTACTTATAATCTACCCAATCTTTCTCACTCAAACATTACATATCTAAGTCCTGCTGCCTATTAGGCTTCATCCCTTGTACGTATTGTTCCCACAATTTCCATTTTTTCCTATGTAGTTTGCTCCTACCCTTTTCTAAAGATCTCAGTTCCAGTTGTTTTATCTTTGTTACTATCGCGGTGGTGCAGCGGTAGCACTGTTGCCTCACAGCAAGAGGTTTTCCCGTTCGATTCTCGGCTGGAGTGCGGGGAGTGCCTTCTGTGTGGAGTCTGCATGTCCTCCCCGCGGTTGGGTGGGCATTCGAAAGACATGCGTAAATGGGTGTGCCTTTGTTGAAGGTTGGACGTTGAGCTAGCACCTCGTGAAAATCTACTGCCAATCATTAGCGGACCAGAGTTCCACTGTGGTGACCCCTAACCGGGAAAAGCCGAAAGACAACAACCACCATATTCACTACTTTCAGTATAGTTGGTTTAGGTTTCGATTTCCTTTTTCTAATAAATGCTTTTTGGCAGCCACAACTATAAGACACAGCAAAGCCTTGCCATGTCTAGGCAATTCCGATTCTGTATCATAGCTCATAAAAATCATCTCCCTCGTCAGACCAATCTGCCCACCCAGCATCTCAGACAGTGCATCCCGCAGGGAATCCTTAAAGTCTGCCAACTCACTGCACTCCCAGAAAATATGTTCCCAGTTACCTCTTTCTTCCCCTTCATACCTCCAACATTTACTGTTTACCTGAGGAAAAAGTAGACTTGGGGTATAAAAATATCTATGTAAACATTTCCAGGTAAAAATCTTAAATCTTCTAGATTTTGTTGCATATTTTGGAGTCATACATATATCCCCCATTGTTTCTTTGTGAATTCCTTATCCAATCTCTCTTCCCAATCCTTTCTAGCCTCTTCTGACTGATTCTTATAGTTATCATGCAATATTTTATATACTCTTCTAATTATTCCATTTTTAATGGCAGCTTCTGTTCTAGATTCTATTAAAAACTCTACCAGTGCTGGTCTTTCGTTTAGGACCCCCCTTATTTCTCTTTTCCTATACTCTAATATCAATCCCTGATAGGGAAGGCAGTCTCTAACCTGCAGTCCAAATAAATCATTGACGTCTTTCCATTCTATCATCTTTCTCTCTCTAGTTATTTGCCCCAATACCTTGGTTCCTTTGCCAGTTTTCTCCAGTAAGTTCCAGCCCCCCCCTTGCCTATTGTCTGTACCCCTAATTGCAGTCATCCCTATCGGCAGAATCTCCTTTCTCCATTCCAGTGTTGGCTTAGTTCTTAGGATACTTTCTGCTACTTTATGGATATAATATTCTGTATGGTTATTATTATTCTCCTTCAGGATCTGTATCCAAAATCCAAGTCTTTCCTTGTTTCTTGCGCATCCCTCATTTCAACATCATCCCTTTCCACTTTGAATTATAATTTTCTGCTTATGCTATGCATAGGACTCTTAACTGTGTAGTAATACCCCTTGAAATTGGGTAATCCCAATCCGTCCTGTTCTGCTGGAAGAATCAGCTTATCCCAATTGACTCTTGCAGTCTTCCCCTCTCAGATAAAGTCCCTCAGCTCTTTATTAATTGCTACCCACAACTTCTCCTTTGGTTGATAAAAATAAGCTTTTCCTGTCTATAAGACTAAAAGGACTAAAAACATTTTAACTGCTTGTATCTTACTATCCATATAGCAAAGCTTCCATTTTCTCAGTTTTTGTATTATCTTTTGTTTAGTCTCTTCCCAAGTATCATTAGCTGCCACACTAGAATAATTTTTAATCCATACTCCTAAATATTTAATTTTATCATGTCCTCATAAATATGGGTATTCCTGAACCAGTTCATGTCCGGGTACATAACTTACCTCTACTGCCTTTGTTTTCGCTTCATTAATTTTGTATCCTGAAAAGATCTGAAACTGTCTCAAAATGTTCCATAACACTGTAATGTCTTTTTCTGGTTTTGTCGGGTACAAGATAATATCATCTGTAAATAAAGCCAGCTTTTCTTGAGTATCATACCAATTATATCCTTGGATTTCTGAATCCCTTATTTTTTTGCCAACAGTTCTAAATATAAATGCAAATAATAAAGGGGAAAGAGAACACCCCTGCCCAATTCCTCTGCTCAAGCAGAAATTATCAGAGAGTACCCCACCCACTTTAATTTTCGCCTACAATCCCTCATATATTCTCCTTATCAACCTTATAAATTTTTTCTTCATATGCAAATGCTTCCATTACCCTGCTCAAAGTCCCAGCTTACTCTGTCAAATGCTTTCGCTGTATCAAGTCCCAACAACAATGGTATTTTCTTACATTCTACTTCCCTCTGGATCATCAATGTTCTGTTAATGTTGTCAGAGGTTTGCCTCCTTTCCACAAAACGACACTGATCCATATCCATCAGTTTTGGCATTAGTTTTGCCATTCCTTTAGCCATTATAGACATGAACACTTCATAATCATGGTTTAGTATTGAAAAGGGCCTGTATAAAGCTGGATCTGATGGATCCTTACCCTCTTTAGGTATTACAACTACTACTGCTTTCTTCCAAAATGGTGGTACATCTCCTCCTCTTAAGATATTTTTAAACAAAACTTTCCAGATCTTTATCAGTTTTTTCCTCCTAGCTTCCAAACTTCCACAGGAATACCACCTATTCCTGGGGACTTTCCTGTAGATTGGTTATACATCACAACTTTGATCTCATGTCCTCCTATCCTGTTAGTAATTGAGCCACGCCTACCTCTCACCTTGGCATATTTAATTCTTCCATAAACAATTCCATTTGTATCTTTTCTTGATTTTCATATTGCTCTGCTTTATACAGACTCTCATAGAACTTCCGAAATATTTCTAATACTTCTACAGGATCCCTTGTTATCTTCCTTGTTAAATGCTCCCTAAGCTTGGTGACAACCCTTTCCACTTTCTGTTGCCCGAGTCATTGAGCCAAAAGCTTTTGTGCCCTAGTATTATTATCAAAAAAACAGTTGAGTACCAGCAATCTTTCTAAGCTTGTGCACATTATCAAGGTAATCCCTTATTTTCTGCTTAGCATTCTGCTGTTGATCCTCTTCTTGTTCTGTAAGATTCCCCTTATTCTGCAATACTTAAACATGTCAGTTCCTCTAAATAATTCTTGTTGCATCTTAACCATAGCGCCCCTAACTATATTTTCAGAAGTAATTTCTATCCTTTCTAACAGCTCCTGAATAATCAACGCTACCACTCCTTAAATTCCTCTCTTTTCAACAGATAGGTTGGAAAATGCCAATGTCTCATTTTTATTTCATTACCCTGTGTTTTTATTTTAGCTATTATTGGCACATGATCTGAAATAGTTACTGGGTGGGTATCAAGACCTTAAATTAAAAGCACATGTTCCTGTGAAATGTAAATTCTGCCTAGCCTAGCTCAGTTTTTATACATTGGGGAACAATATGCAAATTCACTCTGAACTCCCAACTACTGAATTCACATCTTCCATGCCAAATACTTTCATAAATTTCTTCAATAATCTACCTTCTCTTGTTATACTTTCCCTTCTGGGCCCCCAGGACACATCTTCACTGCTGCAAATCAAATTCCAGTCCCCAGCTGTAAGTAATATTCCTTGCTGAAAACTGATTATTTCTCCCAGAAGCTCCATTACAGCAGTTTTAGGTGGAATGTACATACAGTGGATATAAAAAGTTTACATACCCCTATTAAAATGTCATTCTTTTGTGGTATAAAAAACTGAAACCACAATAAATCATTTCAAAACTTTTTCCACCTTTAATGTAACCTATAACCTGTACAATTCAATTGAAAAACAAACAAATCTGTTAGGGGAAAAATATAAAAACAAATAAACATACAATACACTGGTTGCACAGGTTCATAGGATGATACTGGGCTATTGGCATGGAGGCCCTTGTAAGCCTAGCCAAGAATTTCACCCATGTTCCCTCAAAGTCAGCACCTGTTTTCCTTGCCAATCAGGGATACAGGTGGGATCACTGTTGTATCACCACACACCAAGTTAGAGGCACGCTCAGTAGTAGAAACTCTGTTTAATGAAAATTTGCATTAAAGCATACCACACAATATCCGTTTTCATCATCAACTTCATCAGATGATACAGGTGGGATCCCAGGGGTATATTTTTCCGTTTCCCATCCAGTCGTCCAGGTTCTTCTTAAAAAGGGCTAGAGAGGTACTCTGCTTGACATGGAGAGGGAGTCTATTCCACAGATGGGGAGCATCTGGGACACAAATCTATCCCGCCAACAGGTTCTATTAATGTCACAGACCATGTTAGGGCCTTGTGTGCAGGTTGCGCAAGTGGAGTTTGTCTTACGGATATGCAGCTACTCCATCATGGCTGGGTCTGAAACGGCCTTGTATGCCAGACACAAGTCACCCCTGAGCAGTCTGTATGAGACTGAATAGAGGGACATGGCTTTTAGCATATCTGTATAGGATAGGTGTTTGAGACCCTGGATTTTCCTAGTCAGGAACCTCTGTGGTATCTCCAACTGCTGTATGTGCTTGGCAAGGTACATGCCAAAGAGGGCATTGTACTTGAAAATGGGTCTAATAAGAGAGGAGTACAGGGAGGTTATGACCTCCTTGTTCCTGGATGAAATACCCTTATTTATGAGGTGGACCATGTAGAAAGCCTTTCTGTACAAATGAGGCAATGTGGTGGTCAAAAGTCAGGTTGCCATCAACCTGGGTGACCAAGTCCCTCACGACTCATTGCATGCTTAGTATTAATGTGATAATTAGTGGAGATTACATTTTCCCTGAAGGGGATAATGATGCATTTCTTGGCATTCAGTTTGAGGCCATGCTTCTGGCACCAGTCATTAGTTTGGGTAAGGCCCTCTTGGAGGATGTTCACATCCCTAGGGGAATTTAAGACAGTGCCCAGCTTGCAGTCATCTACAAACTTGGTCAGCCACAGATCACTGATTTTGGCTTGCACTTCAGAAAAGTATATCCCAAACAGTAGAGGCACACCCTTAAGAACACATAAGTAAGTGTGCACACGCTTAAACTAATACTTTGTTGCATAAGTGTGCACACCCTTAAACTAATACTTTGTTGTAGCACCTTTTGATTTAATTACAGCATTCAGACTTCTTGGGTAGGAGTCTATCAGCATAGCACATCTGGACTTGGCAATATTTTCCCACTCTTCCTTGCCAAAGCACTCCACATTTGTCAGATTGTGAGGACGTCTCTTGTGCACAGCCCTCTTCAGGTCACCCCATAAATTTTCTATTGGATTTAGGTCTGGGCTCTGGCTGGGCCATTCCAAAACTTTAATTTTCTTCTGGTGAAGCTATTCTTTTGTTGATTTGGATGTATGCTTGAGGTCACTGTATTGAAAGGTGAAATTCCTCTTCATCTTCAGCTTTCTAGGAGACGCCTGAAGGTTTTGGGCCAAAAGTGACTGGTATTTGGAACAGTTCACAATTCCCTCCACCTTGACTAAAGCCCCAGTTCCAGCTGAAGAAAAGCAACCCCAAAGCATGATACTGCATCGTGGGAATGGTGTTCTTTTGGTGATGCAAAGTGTTGTTTTTGCGCCAAATGTACTTTTTGGAATTGTGGCCAAAAAGTTCAACCTTGGTCTCATCAGACCACAACACATTTTCCCACATGCTTCTGGGAGACAATCTATTGTTTTGCAAATTTTAGCCAGGCCTGGATGTTTTTCCGTGTAAGAAAAGGCTTCCGTCTTGCAACCCTACCCCATAGTCCCAACAAATGGAGAATACGGGAGATTGCTGTCACATGTAGTACACAGCCAGTACTTGCCAGAAATTCTTGCAGCTCAGTGTTGCTGTAGGTCTCTTAGCAGTCTCCCTGATCAGTTTTCTTCTTGTCTTTTCATCAATTTTGGAGGGACGTCCAGTTCTTTGCAACGTCACTGCTGTTCCATATTTTCTCCACTTTTTGATGACTGTCTTCACTGTGTTCCATGGCATATCCAATGCTGTGGAAATTTTTTTGTACCCTTCTCCTGACTGATACATTTCAACAATGAGATCACTTTGACGCTTTGTAAGCTCTCTGTGAACTATGGCTTTTACTGTAGCATGCAAATGAGTAAACATCAGGACAATCCTACTAGAACAGCTGAACTTTATTTGGGGTTAATCAGAGTCTCTTTAATTGATGGCAGGAGTGTACCCAAGAAGACTGAATACTGCAATTAAATCAAAAGGTGCTTCAACAAAGTATTAGTTTATGGGTGTGCACACAAAACAAAGTATTAGTTTAAGGGTGTGCACACTTATGCAACCAGCGTATTGTACATTTTTTATTTTTCCCCTAACAGACCTGTTTGTTTCTGTGTGGAGTCTGCATGTCCTCCCAGCGGTCAAATGACGTTTAAAGACATGCAGGTAGGTGCGTGCATGAATGGGTGTGCCTTCTTTGAAGGTTGGGTGTCAGGCTAGCACCTTGGCACCGTAAAAACCCACTGTCAATCATTAGTGGACCGGAGTTCTGCTGTGGCGACCCCCAACCAGGAAAAGCCGAAAGACATTTAGACTTGTTTGTTTTTCAATTGAATTGTACAGGTTATAAAGGTCACATTAAAGGTGGGAAATGTTTTGAAATGATTTATTGTGGTCTCATTTTTTTGTATCACAAAAACCTGACATTTTAACAGGGGTGTGTAAACTTTTTATATCCACTGTACATGCCAGTGTAATCCTCCTCCCTTGCCACTTACCCCTTAACACTAGAAATCTGCCATTATCTTTTTATATCTTCTATCACTATTGGAGTTCTTCTTGCAATTAATAGAAGTATTCTTTTCTTTTGTGCCAGATATTACGCTGAGTAACTATTCTGAAAACCTTTCGTTATCAAATTCACATGCTCAGTTCTTTCTAAGTGAGTCTCCTGTAATATAGCTATTTGCACTTCACATTTTTAATATAGTTCACTACCCCTTCTTGTTTGTATTTATCTGGGAGGCCATTTGCATTTAAAGACACTGAAGAAAGCACAATTGTATTAAAAAGTTATTATTCCCACCTTTTATGTATGACATCTTTTTTGTTAAATGCCTAGCTCCAGCTTTTCTGTTACATGCATACACTGTTTGGCAGGCTGAATTTTTATACAGTTGTTTCTTGTCATATACATTTGAGCCTATGTCACATCTTATAAATCCTTTTGTTTTATTGAAAGCCCTCAATCAAAAAGAAAAAAAAAACAAACACACCCCAAATACCCTTCTAAAACCTATTAAACTTGATACAAACACACACAACTTTGTATACCTTCAAATATTGAAGTTTTACCCTCCTAATAGGAAAAGTCCCAAGCTGACAACCACACTCACAGACTTGAGCTAAGCTAAAGGAAAGGTCATCCATGCTAAGACGCATGGTGCAGCCTGTGAAAGCCCCAGAATGCTCTTAGAGAACATTATCTACTTTGGGAAAACCCCTGAATGCTTTCAGAGAACATTATTTCTTAGCCAATTTATCTTTTCTTTTTTTTTTTTTCTCAGCAAATCACTTTCCACCAGACTGTAGCCAGTCTCTCTATCAGATTGTCTCTATGGAGACATGAGAAGCAGGCAGCCAGTTTCTCTTTATCAGACTGTTACCATGGAAACATGAAGACCAGCTACAGAATTATTACTGAGTTTACATGTATTTGCTAGGAAAAAAGTCTCACAATATTCCGTGGCCCTTTTCACTTACTTGCCCTCTCTTAAAACTTGTTAATAAATCAATCTAAGTTCTTTAATCCAGTAATTTCCCCATGCAAGAATGAGAAAAAAAGCATATTAATATTTCTTTCTTTGATCATGCTGTTTACCCAGGCTTTTTAATACACTGCACAGCCTACATTTCTTAAAACTGAACAATAAAAGAGAGAGATGGGAAAAAGAAAAGGAAAAAAAAATCAGGACCGGTTTACAATCCTCATTACAATTAAAAATAACTGAAAAAAAATTCATTTTATAGAATATAAAGAAAACCACATGCCACAAAATTGGTACTGTTTAAGAAAAAAAAAATGTTTACATACAGTTAACTGTCTCCCTCCTCTTGCCCTCCCCAAAGCACTTTTCCAAACATTAATGCATGTCATTAGAGTCCCAAGTCCAACAAACTCTGAAAAAGTTCAATATTTCCAGATTTTCTTCTTCTGTCACTTTTCACAAATACAATTATTGCATTGTAATATGCAATGCAATGCTATTACTTCCACAGTGGTACGGCGGTAGCGTTGTTACCTCACAGCAAGAGGTTCTCCCGTTCGATTCTTGGCTTGGCTTGGGAGTGCCTTCTGTGTGGAGTCTGCATGTCCTCCCCGAGGTTGGGTAGCATTCGAAAGACATGCGTGCGTAAATGGGCGTGCCTTCGTTGAAGGTTGGGCGTTGAGCTGGCACCTCTGCGTTTCGTAAAAATCTACTGCCAATCATTAGCAGACCAGAGTTCCGCTGTGGTGACCCCTTACAGGGAAAAAGCCGAAAAGACAAACAATTATTGCATTGTAATCCCATATTAAGTTACTGGTTTTATTAATCTTCATCTCCAAAATCCTGTCTCTGCTTCATTTCCAAAGTACTCTTGATTCTTCTAGTCAAGTCTCATGCGGTCTTCCTTCTCTCAAACATTTTCCATTGGAAATTTTTAAAAGGTTTCACAGGTGCAGTCCCTCTGTGGTTTTTATTACCAGACGAACAAGAAGTAGAGTCTCCTTCTGTTTGCTTACTTTTTGTTGGACAAACTTTTGTACTTCCTCCTTAGCATGTACGTCATAAAAATGATTTTGTCTCTCCAGAGAACAATACCTTTAAGACAGCTGGGTACAGCAGTTTGAATTTCACACCTGCATCTCGACACTCCCTGGATAGTGGATTACATTTGCTCCTCTTCTGTCTGGTGTACAATGAGTAGCCTTTTTCCAAAACAGTCTGCTGTCTCCCACTTTTAGTACTTTGTCTTTCTACCACAGTTTTGTCAGACTCAACTTCTTATGCTGGTATAATTGCATCTTTACTATTAAAGGTGTAGGCTGCTTTCTGCCAAGTTTGGAGAATACACACAATGTATCCTTTCTACTAACAATTCCTGCTGTGGAATACCAGTCCAGTTGCTTATTTGTGCTTTCATAAAGTTAATGCAGTCTGTTCCTTCCAGCTTCTCTGGTACAGATGAAAATCTCAGGTTTTACCTACGTGCTCTGTCTTCTTAATTCTATTATTTTTTGAAACATCTCTTCAAGAGCAGTCTCATTCAGCCACCCTTTTCTTGATTTTGGCCTCTGATTTTTGCAGCTTTATCATTTCATCTGAACATCTGTTTAAAGCTTCTTCTATTTTTTCCAGCCTTTTGTTGCTCGATATACTCAGTCAGTGTTTTGTTTATTTTAACCGGGTCTGTATGCAGTTGTCTTATATCTTTCTGTAGGATACTAGAAGTCATGTCTGAAGGTCGCATTGCTTTTTGCTGAAAGCTGTAGAACTCTTCCCCAGTCAGTGTTTCTTCCTTACTTTTTGTAGCCGATTTTTCCAGGCCTTCTGCATTTCTTTATTCCTGGCATCTAGGCAGTGCACTTACTAGCCAGTTACTGAAATTTACCTATAAACACAAGTCTACTGGCCTTCTCTGCTGAGTTTCTGTTTTCACACTTGAAGAGCTAGAAATAAGCTGTTAATCAATGTGCAGCCATCTTGGAAGTCCCAAAGAAACCTAACCTTGAAGAAAATGAGATGGTCTTCAGCAAGGTGTGAATGCATCTGTTTCCTAGGCCTGCTTGCAACTTGTCCTGGAGCAAAATTTTGCTAGTTGTTTGTTGTGAATTGAGGCAAATAGATTATCTGTGGTGTTCCCCACAGATGTATCAAATCCTGGAAGACCCCACGATTCAATTTCCATTCATGAATGTCTGTCCTGGTTGCCACAATGTTTTTTTATGATGGAATGCAAGAAGCCTGTAGAGTAAGATTAGCTGTGGTAGCCTGGGATATAATAATTCGGCACAATCTGCAGAGATGGTAGGATCTGCAACTCCCCTGTTTATGTATCATATCTCTTTGGCGTTGTCTGTGATCCCTTGGAAGAGATCCGGGGGACCACAAATAATGAGAATTGAGTGCATTTATTACTGTGAAGCCCCTCCTCTCAGCCAGTAATCAAGGAGCCTCAATCCCAACACTGAATCCGGTGATGGATGTTCACCTGGAACAAAGATAGTTACACACAGTACTTTCAGATGCAACTCTCTGCACCAAGCACAATTTTCCTTAAGAGCACACAGGGAGCACAATCAGTCCTGGGGCTGTATTTCCCTCTCTCTCCAGGCTCAAATAAGACTCCCCACTGATACACCTGTAGAGTTGAGCCCTCAGCTCAGTGTTCCAAGCCAAGTCCTCCACCACCCTCTCTGTGAAATAAGTGCTATCAGTGTCCCTGTTCCAAGTAGTTGACACACACACTATTTGAGATTTGATTTTCACACACACACACACACACACACACACACACACACACACACACACACACACACACACACACACCTGGGAAAGGCTGTCACAGATTTATCAACTATGCCCCCTCTCCCAGACTATAAGTTAAATAATTCCACCATAACACTCCAAAGCCAGCTACTCTAAGGCTCTTACAAGGGTACCCAATCATACTGAGTAAAATTAATACTAATACAAATGGCAGTGTTTGACCAATGTAGCAAGGCTTTTAGGAGCGCCCACAGTGTCACTAAATAAATCTAAGTACTCTCAAAGGTTAAATATTCTCTAAAAGACTACCCTCAATGAAAAGTTTAAATATTTTTAATAAATAATAAAAGAACATGAAAATACTAAATATCTAATCACAGAAAATATTAACATAACATAGATGAACAGATTCACACAGATACAGAAACAGTATTTAACTAGTCTCACTACAGTTTCCTGACTGATCTAAAGAATTACTGTTCTCTAGTTCGCTTACTAGAGCAAGGCAAGATGACACAGATGATGGGTCCTTCTTTGTCAGGTTTCACAAACAGATGGCCCTGAGACTTTTGTCTCATCTAGTAATAATAATTTCAGTACTAGATTTCAGAATGACATCACATACATCTGGTCATCTGACTTCTGGTTTCCACACTACCCGTTTACTAGAAATTGAACCAGAATCTAGCATGTATGTGTCATAATGCACATAGACAGAGTTTTGTTAAGATCTGTTATTTATAAATCTGTAAGCCATAAAACTATTTCAAAAACTTCCAGCCTTCCAGGGTAGCAATTAGTTCACCCCCAAGGACAATACAGTAGGATTACTAATCCTGGTTTTCACAGACATTTTGTCTCTGTCTGCAATCAGAACTGTAAAATACAATTTTTATGGCCTAAACCAGGTAATTTAATTTCACACCATTTTTCAAAGTTAGCTGGACTGAGCTTAACCTCTTCTCTTCCAGTATCATCTGTTACAATAAATTTATTTCAACAGTTAAAATACAATCTGACATACATATGCATTTCTCTCTGTCCAGCAGGACACACTGTTGGTAGATTTTTAACACAAGAAGCTTTACAAATTCATTTTCAACACAAACATTTGTACAAATCAGCTTGATATAAAAATGACATATAATTCTTTACATAACTCCAGCTAGCTATGCTGGCATATGTTACACATGCACTGCTCTACTCTCTCTGGCATAGCAGGCACTACCTTACATCATCACAATTACTGCCAACATCTCTGTTATTATATATATATATATATATATATATATATATATATATATATATATATATATATATATGTATATATGTTTTGACCTGTCTTTATTGATCCAAGGACTCTGCACTTTTACCCCCAAGAAAAGTCTGGGGCATCTATATTTAGAGACTTTAGTGGAGCTGGAGGGGGAGAACAGGGAGATCTGGATTCAGATACAACTGGTCTCTTCTCCAGAAATATTCTGTTTTTACAAATCCCAGTACAAGAAATTAAAAAATCGGGTGATGGGAACATACAGATTTTAGGTACCACTGAATCTTTGTCATGTGGAGACAGGCTAGAGGAATCATGAGGATCATAGATGCCAAGAATCTGGGAATCTTGAGAAATTCCCATGGTAAAGTCTGAGTGGAATAACTCAGGAAGAGATCTAGATAGAGATCTACTTATTCCTAGGAGAGAAAAGCTCTTTGAACAGAAATATCCAGGAGACAGCATAGGAATACTATTTTGTGGGATGGAGTTAGACAAAATTTTTGAATATTCACCTGGAAACTTACTCTTCAATAGAGAAATCACTTTTCCAAGTTAAAGACTCTGCAAAGATAAGCAAGTCCTAAAAATACGGAAAAATGCGAATACCTTGCAATCTGTAATAGGCTATCATTGGAGCTAGACACCTTGTGAACACCCTTGGAGCAGCGGACAATCCACAGGGTAATGCTGAGACCTGAATGTGCAATCCCGACACAGGAAATTTTAAGAAAAACTTGCAATCTGTGGCTACTGGAGTGTGATAATGCACATCCTTTAAATCTAAAGTTACCAAAAAAAAACTGAAAGGGGGAAATAAGAAGTATCAGACTGAGAAGGGATAGCATTTTGAACTTTGGAACTTTCACAACTGGTTCAAAAAGAAAATATCCTAGACTAGTCTCCATGAAACTTCTTTTGTTGGTACCAGAAATATTAATGAATAAAACCCTTCCCTACAGAAGAGGGAATAACAGTTTCTATCACCCCTTCATCCAGCAGATGCTGAAAGACTGGGATGGGGTGGGGATACGGAAGCTTGATCTGGTGGATGAGGAGGAATTCCTTCAAAGGGAGGTAGAAACTCCCACTGTCATCTGTAACCCTGCTGAATGTCTCTACAGTACATCTGCCTGAGATTATCTATATAACCAAAGAGGAAGATGGAGAACCAAACTTCAGGAAAGAAGTAATTGCCAGGTGGGAAGGGGGTTAACAATTGCAGCCAGTCTAGCCTTCTTTCTTGAAGGCTCAACCATTCTTTTCACACCCTCCTTTCTACTGTTTTTTTTTAATGTCTGCTTGCCTGAAGTTTGTGGAATCTGCTCATTTTGCTTTTTTCTAAAAAGGATCTTGAATTAGTGGGTGAAAATTGGAGAAAGAAGGCTGAAATATCCAAGTCATTCCTTGAATCAACTTTCCTCCCTCATCACATTTTTCAGGGCCCCAGCAGTATATGGTCCAAACACAATTTCCTTATCAAGGAAATAATTATTTTTCATCTTCAGGCAAATTCTGAGAACCTAGCCATGCAAGTCTTCTCCTAACAGACCCAGTAGCTGCTAATGCAGAAAAGGCATAAGCTGAGCCATAAGCACATTTCAAAGAATGCTTGGTTAGTTGAGAAATAGAATCAATAAGACAATTTAGAGACATCAAGTTTGCAGATGATTGCAAATTGGGTGCAGTAAATGAATCCACCCCCCCCCCCCAAGACACAAACATCCTCAAAGAAGACCTGATACATCTGATAACTGATGCAGAGTCATGGTCTAAGACTCAGTGGCACAAAGTGCATCATAACAGCTTTCAGACAGACAGCCACCCTGGCAAACTACTACACTGAAAATACACCCATAAGAGTAGACGCTCTACTCAGGGATTTGGGAATTCGTATACACAGTGATTCGGCATGTGACCATCATGTGTCCACTGTAGTAAGGAAGTCATTCTATGCTGCTCAAATTATAAACAAGGGTATGGCAGCTAGTTCCAAACATATCATTCCATTGTACTCTGCTTTCATAAGACTTGGTTTCCAACAGGCTGCTGAGAGCAGACCTCCATCTAGCCTGCAAAGCTCCTTCCGATCCAGCCCTAATGGAACTACTGCACATCCAAAAAAACAAGTAGCACCAGGAACACTTGATCCAGAGACCTAAACATTGCCCACACCATACATAGGATATGTTGCATGGATACGTGTCTCACAGGCTCCCCTTCTCTGGAATAGGCTCTCCATCCATGTGAAGCAGTGTTCATCCCTGCACTTATTCAAAAGAAACTTGGATCAGTGGAAGGGGAACTGTAAATATACCCCTGGTCTGGCACCTATGTCTCTGTTAGAGATAGGAAGCTTGTAAATTATTATCAGCCACCTATGCCGAAGTACATACCACCCCACAAAACCTCTGGGAAACAATATTTATCAATTTTTGGGGGGAAGCGTGACTAGGCTTAAAGAGGTCCATTGGGTTGACAGCCTAATATTCTACTATGATTTACCCCCACATGAAGGAAAGGTGGCATTTATGCTCCTTGTATTCTCAAAAGAAGCAAACAAAAATGTTAACATGCGAGCTTGACAATTAACAATTCTGAAAATAAGAGTGCCAGAAGAATACACTTTTTCCCAACTCTATCACATCCTTGTCAGAGGGAAAGAGACTGGCATTAACTAAGTGTTTGGCTACAGGGTCAGATCTGGGATGAGAAAACAGGTATTTGTAAGCTTGAGGAACCTTATAAAGTCTATCTGTCTTCTTAGGGACTACAGACTAGCTGCCAGGCATGCTGCAGGGTGTAACATCTTCCAAAGCTGAAAGCACAAGAACAGTAGCAAGCAGTAGGTTGAGGAAATTCCAGCTGAAGCAAGTCATAATATTTTTTCAGTGAAACTAGAATGTCATTTTCTTCCTACTGAAAACATCAATTCATTCCAGAGACATGTTCAGAAAAGGAAAACTTCATAGGGAAACTCAGTAGAAAAATTCTCCTCAAAATAAGAATCTGTTGTCCAAAAAGAAATCATAGTCTATTAGATTCCTTGTGCATCCTTCTGGCAATCTTCAGAAACGGAATTTCTGTTTTTCTCTTACCTGAAAAACTAGAGTGTGATGGATTAAGAGTCCAAACTAAGCCTAATAAAATTTCCCTATTTAGGGCAATGGAGACAGGGGAAGATAAATGTTTAACTTTCTGCTTCTTTTTACAATGAAAATCCCTAAAATCAGACTAACTCAGGGACAGCGCCACAGGAAACGGGCATCTTAATCAGGCCAGGCAGAGAACATTACTCACTTCTGAGAGTGACAAGAACTGCTCTCCCAAGCCTGCAGACGACACTCCCCAACAATCAAAAAATAAGTGCCTAAACATCACCTCCTAAGTGTATGGTGCCTGAAGGGACTACACCAGAGGAAAACATGACAGTCTGCTGACCTTATGAAACTGGATCAATCCAAGAAAGAAACAACCAAAAAGACCAGAATGAGGGTGGAAAGTCCACATATATGAAACAAAGCACTTAACTCAAATAACGGTTAACTTTTTCTCATGCACAGTAGTCACAATGAATTGAGACAAAATAACTAAAGTTGTGGGAAGGCAGTTAATTACAGACCATTTATTTATTTATTAATTAAAGTTTGATAAGTGTACTGGTCAACAGATCCTTTTCAACCACACAGTTGGGCACAGTATACATTGCAAAAATAAACAAATGTACACAGACCAACACATAGTATAACACTGCAGGCAATACAATAAGTATTAACAGCACATGTATACTGAAGTACAGTCAGATAAGCCAAGGTTAATACATTAAATACCTTTATACACAGTGTGAACACATCAAGGAATTTATTTACAGTATGTACAGTGGAATCTACATACACTTCAAATGCTAACATTTGTCTTGAAAGCAAGAGCATTTGGAATTTTCTACAAGTGTTTTTTTAATTTACTTCTGAATAACTCAAAGTGCCTTTTGTAGTTTAACTTCTACCAACTGGCGATTCCAAACTGCATGGCCTAGCTCAGAGAAGGCTCTTTCCCCTGTGCAGGTTTTATACTGTGGTCTAATGAGGGTCAGGCATACCTCTCAACTGTACCGATATTCACAGAATGCCCTGATTTTTGCCTCATATTTTTGGTGTGTTCCTCCTAAAATGTGTACCTTTCTGGCAAATAGCTGAGGATTGAAGTCATTAAATAATGGCAAATATTTAAGTTGACTCCACATCCGTCATAAAATTCATGCCAGTGCAAACCTACTACTCTATCAACTTTCTAACTTGTAAGAGCAATATTTAAAATCTGTCCCTATTTGTCCCCACATCATTTTGGGCTTTGTCCAGATTTTTTGCTGCAAGAGGTTGAGAGGTATGGCTCAGGGTTTCTCCCAGACTATCTCTCACTGTAGCCTGTATTTTGCAGAACTGCTTGCTCTGTAGGAATACATTTCTTTTATTAACAGGTACGCAGTTACGTGCTTTAGCATTAGGCTGTGATGGGTCTGGAGTTGTGCGAGTAGCACGGATCTGCAGATCCTGCTATTGATAGTTTGCATTTTATAGGTGTTTGAGATCGACTGGTTCCTATCAGCTGACTGAAGATGCAGGTTAGCAAACGCAACTTGGTCGAGCTGTAAACGCAGAAATGGTAAAATATCGAAGCGGCATGTAAGCGAATTCTTTCCCTGGGAAAGAATTTGCTTGGCCGCTTCAGTAGTTTGCAGTTTTCGGCACTGTAGGGCGGTCTCGGAGTTGGTATATTTAAGTAGGAGGTGTGTGGGGGGCACAGCCCCCCACATTGGGGGTGGGGGGGTGAAGCCCCCCCCCCACTTAATATCATGTATTAAAATGTTTTGTTTTTTTTTGTTGGAACAGTGATTTTTTTCCAAGGGAAAAAAAAAATCGCTGTTCTAACAGTTCTGTGAGCTTTCACTTACATGGGGTCGATTAATCACCGTTCGGTGATCTAATATAGACCCGAGATAGAGTATAACATTATTAGAGGTAGCCCATGTTCAGTCTTCAGGATAAGCACATTTATCACTATGGCACTATGGGCTAAGGGAGGAAGGAGGTGTGAAATTGTATAACATAGTTTCAGTTGGAGTAAGGTTTGTAATTATGTTGTGTGTGCTTTGATAGTGACAGAGTAGGGTCCAAGGTAATGTTTATGCTTTGCCCCAACTGGCAAAATGTTGCCAGCAGTGTCTGTCACTGCCAAATGTGTGGGAGTTTTCCAAGTCTTTGCCAGGCACCAAAAAGCATAATGTTTGATTTGTTAGGGTTGATTAGGAACATGTTTTTATTAGTTCATTGACATAAGTCTGTAACAAACTAGATTGTAAATTATATTGAAGAGAACTAATATTCTTACTTGGTTCAAGCAGCAAGATAATATCAGTGCACAGGATTAATACTCATTTCCTCCAGGGCAGCTCTTTTGAGTGTAAACCTTTAACTCTGAGTAGGTGTGGCTTGAGCCTTTAAAAAATTAAGTTATCACCTTACAGTTCTAACAAATACTCATTGGCAGAGGTCAAGTATCAGTACAGTTGTGTTTGCCATCATGTATACTTCAAGATAAACTCTTCCGATATGTATGTAGCGTGGTTCTGGAATTATTAATGCAAATATGTACAAGCAATATATAATGTTTAGAGGTGAAGTAGGAGGCAACTGCAGAAACGCATGGAGGTGCAATCAGCTGTAATGAATTGAGACAGATCACTGGATATATCACTGATGAAGAGAGAGAACAATAGTGGTCCATGAACAGATTCTTAGAGTCACATCTATTAACGGTACCTTGGGTGGACAGACAACTTCTACTCTGGACATGAAATGCCCTGTTGTGTGGATGGCTTTTGAAATAATTTAAAGTATTCAGACCAAAGCTGAACTTGCTAAATTTGTAAAGCATAAAGTTATGATTTTCTGTTTTGAATGCTCTTGTTATATCAATGAAAAATCCAGTTGTTAGTTTAAAATCATTCACTTTACTAAAAATGGTGTGTAACTGAGTACAACGCAATCATGGTGCTGAAAGAATTCCTAAATCCATGTAGTTTCTCAGAGTAGAGACCACATTTGTTTATAAGGTCTCAAAGTTGCTTATGTATTAACTTTTCAAAGATTAAAAGAGCACATTGTAGCTATTGGTCCGTAGTCACTGAGATCTATGGAGATGGATTTCTTGGTATGATACAAGCTTGCTTAAAGGCTGGATAAAAATTAGTAGAGGTTTATAATAGATTGAAGATGTGTGCAAGTGATTTTGCTACTAGATGTGCTGACATTCTGACAAATGAAGGGTGAGGTTTTCAAAGGTTAGTGCCTGCTTTTGCATGAAAGTTGAGTAATGTTTCTTTTGATCTCTTTAATAGTAATTTGCATGAAATGAAAAAAAATCGGGCTATATGCGGCTTAAGTGTATAGTTGAAAAGACTGGTTATGAGAGTCTTGTGTGTCACAGACAATAGGAGTGGGTTTCTAAGTGTTGTGGAACAAAGTTTCTGTAATCTTTAGCAAATGTTTGGTAGTCAGATATACTGCTGGGGGACTGTTTGCCAGACAAAGACCAGGAAATTAATACAGAACAGGTACAAAATGCATACTAATGCCTTTTACTCACACAAACATACAAGAGAAAAGAAAGATCAATGAAACTCATTGGAAATTAAAACACATGGAATACACTTCACCTACAGAGTAGAACTCTCTACAGTCTATGCATGCAAGACAAAAATGAAAATGTATTTTTTATCCTCACCACTCCCTAGAGGACTGAGCCTGTTGGCTCCTCTATACTCACCCAGTCGCCCATCAGTTCTGCAGTAGTGAGAAACAGGAATTCCTAGACAAGGTGAGAGCTTTATGGCCCATTTGTTCCTGCACAGGAATCTCCAATCAGCTCAGTCACTTCACAGCGAGAGTCAGGTGGTAGCAGGCGGGCGAGCTTGCTGGTCCTGAGAAACAGCCCACCCACCTCCTTTGTGAGCCCCTCCCCAGCAGTGGTCCTTCCAAGCTCCACCAATTCAAGTGCAACTTGGACAATTGGATGGGGAACAGGAAATTCATCCTTGGTTTGGTACCTATGTCTCTAATGGACACAGGCGACCTGCAAATGGTTAATCTCCCAAGCCCCTGCTTACACTTATCAAGGGTATCAGAACTTGTCAGAGATCTGGTATGCATGGCTAGGCTTAAAAAAGCCCTTGTGGTCATTAGCCAAGTAAACACCTATGAACCTTTTACTCCCCCTTTCAGTTTTTTGGTACCTCCCACTTGCTGAATTCCCCCTGGCTTACTGTGCAACTTGTACATGGCAGTGGGTTCACTAGGCTCAAGCTCCACAGGGTATACACCTAGTACTCCTGCTAGGCACCATCCATGTGGCAAACCACAGCCACTACCTTTCCTCCAGGACTGATAAGCTGGCAATGGCTGCTCACTTCCATCTTCCCACATAATTCTTACAGGTGCCTGAGCCACTATTCAAAATTCAGGTCATCTCCAGTGTACTCAGGTCTTTATCCCTCTATGCCATGGAGCTCAGGTCTTTATCCCTCTATGCCATGGAGCCCACTTAAGAATAATCTTCAGGTTTGTCATCATACTAGGGGCAACTTTTGCCTCCAAGTGAAGTGCACCACACTCCAGCTGGAAGGTAAAACCCAGTATCATAAACAAGAGTCTGGTAGCCATGGTGAAACAGAGATCAAAGTAATTACCAAATACTTGAAAACTTAGGACCTTGATGCTTCCTTACCACGAAGCCACAAAGCTGGTTTAATAATCTCACATTATCCGTATGCTGCTGTAAATTATTAAAATCTAAAATCATATATATCAAGCTTGTTCCAGCTAAACAAATGTTTCTTCTTACTTGCCATGCAAACAGTGACACAGTGACACCACCCGCAGGTGTACAATGTACTACAAATGCATTATCACTACTGCATGACTGAAGCTTGACACCTCAGTGTTCAATACTTAATAGTGTAAACAGCAAGTTTAAAGAAAACATCAAAACTTGACATTCACTGTAAAAGTATTAGATCCATTTTTCAACACGGGAGCTGCTGCTTATATAAACTATTTCTGAAATCACTGCATATCAAACTAATAAGAACTATCTGACATACTGCAGTTCTGGTACAGCTACACAGTCCCTCCAACTTGTGAGATACTGTTCACACTTGCGAGTTCAGAAAGTACAGTTGTGTCAGTAAACTTACCATAACAGTAGATGTTCAAATGATAGCTGCTGCACTGGCCTTAAATATATGGGTTACATCCCAAAAAGGGTATAACAGCTGGCCAGCTTCCAAAGTTTCAGGGCACCATCCACACCCTCAAACTGTCAGGCAGTTCGAGCTAAGCTGACTAAAAGACAAGTTTGGGCAGCAAGCTCTTCAGAAATTTTCTGCCAACAGACAGGAGGCTGGGCCCTGAAATGGCAAGGCTAGGAATGAGAAAAAATAAATTAACCACAACCTGGCATAAACAACATATCAGAAAATAAGGGGGTGGAGGGAAGGAGTGGTTAGTGCAGCCTTGATCATTTGAACATCGGCTGTTATGGTAAGTTTACTTACACAACTGCACTATGTTCATCCAATTGATCACTGCTGCATTAGCCTTAGCTATATGGGTAGATTACCCTACCTTAATACATTTGGTAGACAGAAGGGGAAGAGTCCAGGACCTCTTTGTCCTTGCAAAGACTGATCTAGACCTAGAGAAGGAATCAAGCTTACAGTGCTTTGTAAAAGTATGTACAGAAGACCATGTTGCAACTTCTAGAATACTTCTAGAATCCAACCCTTTCCAAAACGTCGTAGATGAAGCCAAGGTCCTGGAAGAGTGGGCCTTGACCCTGCCCAAAATAGTTGTTAATAGCTTTAAACAATCATTTGGAAATAGGCTGTTTTGACAGACTGTCCCTTCTTCTTACCTTCACAATAAATGAACAGTTGATCCAAAAATTGTAAAGATTTAGTTCCGTCAAGACAGTACTGAGTTGTCTGTGGACATACATATGCTGATTTTAAGGATGTAAGGACCTTTGAACAGAAAACATTGAAACTCTAAACTCGAAAAGGAGGCTAACAAAATTCTAAGCTAGCAGATCTCTGTACCTAATTGGGCAGACAGGACCCTGAGACATCAAGGGAAGCACTAGCTACCACGAAATTCCTTCCTGGTGGATTACCTCCACGCCACACCACTGAATCAAAACAACTACAAAAAGGCAACATATTTCTCTTGTTTGTTTTTGTGCTACCCACGTGGGGACTAAGGTTTATAGCTTGCCATATAAAGGACTATTAGGACTCAGTTCTGGATCTTTTATCACTTTAACTATAAATCTTGTCATAGTGCATGAAAGTGCTGGAGAGGGTAAGTGTTAAATGCACAAAGAAATAACAGTAAGACGGAACGTGAGCAGTTCAGACTGAGATCAGGATACAACCAACCCAATGTTTGAAGTTAGACAGAAAGATCAGAATACAGAAGAAGCAGGAGTTGAGGAAAGACATGTAAATAAGGTCACAAGAAAGCGGACTTGGGCAGCATTGCTATGGCATAAAGCAGGGGCACACTGGTAGAATTCATACAGGCTATGCAGTAGAATCCAATGGCACAAGTATCAACAGTGTTCAGACTTACAGACGGGTTTCCCAGTAAAGTGGGGGTGCATCTGTTCAGCTCTGGGTCCACTCCTGCTTATATTGGAGATGGACTGCATCAGCAAACAGATCAGAAGGAAAAAGATCAACAAAACTGATGAATGTAGACATTGTAGCACTACAAGCAGATTCTAAACAGGAACTATAGCAAATGATTGGTGACTGCAATGCAAAACTGAATGCATGTACGATGTAAATGAGCACAACAGACAAGATGATGGTTATGGCAGCAAATGGGGGAAATCACAGGTAGCTGAAAATTGACATGGAAAGAAAAACAGTAGAACAGATTTACCAACTTCAAGTACACAGGAGGTGTTGTTTGGAAGGTAAATCTGAATGAGGAGAGAATCAGAGGTGCTACAGACAACTGACATTCCGTTTCTGGGGATAGTATGCAAAAACAGTATGTCAAACTAGCTGAAAAGTAAGGTATACAAAATAACATGGCAACCAATGTTTCTGTACCACAAAAATTGGACAATGAAGGCACAGCACTTGAAGCTTAAAGTAACAAGAGATCGTGTATGAGACTGGTAGCAGGATAGACAATGTGGGAGAGGCAAACAAATAAAACATCAGAGCTGAAACCAAAGTAGGTGAAGGTTATGGAGAACGGACTGTGGTGGTTCAGCCACATGTGCAGGAAACAGAAGATGATTTGGTAACGCAGGCTTGGAAAAACAAGAAGGCAAAAAGGAGAGGAGGATTTCCAGCCAACAGATGGACAGATTACAAGAGAGAAGGCTACCAAAGAAGGTAAGAGTGGCACTGAAGTGGGAGAGATGGCAACAGCTGATGAGACACCCGGACTTTATGTAAAATGAGGAAAAGGGGTGATAACAAGTAACTCCAAGACTGACAGGTGACATTATGGATGTCACAGCTAGGTGGACAGGTAATATCGCATTGATGCAGATATGACATCCCTTCTGAAATGGTGACCACAGACCCTGTATCTTGAGGATCTGTAGATGGCCTGGCTCTCCAACCATTTTTCAGAAAAATCTGTGTTCATCTTCTGGACTGGAATTGAAAGAATGAAGTTTAGATCATGGGTGACTGTAATTTGATTGTGCCATCACTGGAATTATTTCACAATGGTTGACATTAAGAGTAGAACAAGTTCCAAGGACTAGAACTTGGAGTATTTAATGATATGCTAATGGTTTAAGTGAACTCGTCCAATCTCTGATTCTTTTCAGCATGACTCAGGCTACAATTGCAATGCTGACTACAAAATGCATGGACAATTTAGAATGCCCAATCAACCACCATGTTTTTGGAAGGCAGCTGAAACTGAAGTACTTGGAGTTGATCCATGCATAACTGGGGATAACCTGCTAACACCAAGCACAAGCAGATGATAGACTACGATTAAAACCTGGACTATGGCACAGCGAGCAGAGATATTCACCACTGAGCCACTGTACTGCCTAAATTCTAAAGGCTGGGCAAATACAACTGCAGGAGGGTTATCACATGGTAATATTTTTTGTTTATACATGTGGCAACAGATCTGACCTATGGCCTTTCCAACACAATTCCATGCAGGAGTAAGTAGATGGACAAAAGTTGTTGGTTACTGAAAGCCTACAGCAAAGACTTGCAAATAAGCACACTAATTGGGCCAAGTGTCTTTGATCTGCTATTAAAGTCAGTGCACTTCTTTATTTCAGTGTCTCATACAAAAGCACAGCGGGTCCCCATTATTTAATTTTTGGTCTAACTGACAACAGAGCTGGTAGCTTACAACCTCATCCTAAATGCAGGAGAAGGAGTTTCCCCTACACCTGCCTGCACTATTTCTGCATTTTTTCCACTCCTAAAGAGATTGCAACTACTGGAACATGTTTAAAAACTCTGTGATCTTTTCCAGTATGTAGAATTTTCTGAAGTGTAGGAACACTCCAGAAAACCTTTTATTTGTCCTGTCCCTTTCAGAAAAAGCACTCATCTTGCCTCTCAAGAGAAACCCTAAAGAGGCTTGTCATTTTTTTAAGCATAAGCTTTGAAGTCCAGCAGTACTAGTTACGTGCCTGGTGTCCCATTCATCTGTTTCTAAAGCAGTCATTTTCCCAGAGGGCATTGACAGGGCAAACAAAATCCATGGAAAGTACCTGCTTCTACACAGATATTTACAAAGGCATACAGGAAAGACTGTCCTTGTGCAGTTGTCCGGTGTGCAGATCTGATGGTTCTGTATTCGCCTACTTTCAGGTAAGCTTTAAGTTTGCCACAGTCAATTTATGTTTCAGGAAAAATCCATCAGAATTGTTTAGGGGAGACTCAGAACATACTTGTAATTCTAACTTGGCTGTGCAAATCTCTGTAAGTCTTCTGAATGACAAATTATCTTGTTCACTGTGCTTATTGTCTAAATGACACATGGAGCCGCTATTCTCTGCTATGTGTGATTGATCTGACAATGGCAGGCATACCAGGTGTCTTAGTAGCTGTTTTTTTTTTCCCTCTCACTGTGATTATGGAGTTTGAAAAGGCTTTTGTTGCAGTGCAGGCCAGGTAAAATATCTGTCTCAGTAGCACAGAAGCCAACAGAATCTTTATTACTGTTGCTATCCAGTTGCAAGCCATCTTCCAAGTGCTGATATCAGATGTCTTTCGGTGCTATTTGTATCTGTGGGTATAACATTACTAATTACATCACTAACATTTTTGGACACATTTCCCTTACTGCTTCCTGTGCGAAAGAAAGCATTTGATGTCTTAGGGTAGATGATGTTTTGCACTTGTATTCCACACTATCTGTTAGCTTCTGGACTTAATAAAATATTCAGTACCCTCCCTTCTGCAGGCCATCTTGTACGGTACCTGAAACAGGAAATTTAACCAAGTTCAAATTCTCTTCAGTGTTCTATGTTTTTTATTCATAATTATTAGTACTCTGTAGGGAAAAAAAAAGTTTTGTTCTGCAGTGGCATCAACATATTGCTTAAATGTGTGCATTTATATGCAAGTGTAAACACACACACACACACACACACACACACACACACACACACACACACACACACACACACACACACACACACAATGTTTACAACAAGCTGCAGTTCTAGCAATCTTCAGTGAAGCTCTGCACATCACTGCTCCAGTCTAGCCTGTTCCTGGACTGCACAGTACACTCCCTGGCAAAAACAAAGACACTTTTGAAATGCTGACGAAACAGAATCTGACACAGTTACCTGATAACTACCCTGGGGTATCTATCAGGGGTAGCAAGACCTTTACACTTTTTTCTTTTTTTAGTAGAACATTGCTTTTTAACCTTTGGAGTACTGCACAGAAGTCTTCTTGAACACAGTTGCTCTGATTAATAAGTTGAATAATAACAACATCAGGCAACGGAAGCATCAGACTATGACATTTTAACATTTTTAACAATGCATTTTTTTTTTTTTTAATTTGCCTCAGCACATCTGCTCACCTCTACAATGATCTTTATTCATGAACGTTCAAATTAGCTGTCATTCATGAAGGTTCACATTTGTTGCCATATAACTGGTGTGCAAAAGAGGGTGGGGGACTTCTTGTACTCTCATGTCCTCCTCCTTAAAACATCTGGTACCATGTTATAAATATGAAATGAGCCAATAAAAAAGGTACAAAAAATTAGCTGTCATTCATGAAGGTTCACATTTGTTGCCATATAACTGGTGTGCAAAAGAGGGTGGGCGACTTCTTGTACTCTCGTGTCCTCCTCCTTAAAACATCTGGTACCATGTTATAAATATGAAATGAGCCAATAAAAAAGGTACAAAAATCAAAACACAGAAAATAATCACTTAGCCGAGGTGGTCCTTATATGTTCCACATCCTCTTTTTCTATTTCAACTGTTCTTCCATCACCTACCATCCTTAGTGACTGAGAGGCAAATATAACATATCTTGTTAAAACAGGAAGTGCTGGAGAATGTCAAGTACCGCTTCAAAGTAACTAAGGTATCTAACTCGTACAGGATTCTCCAACAACCTGCAGACATTGTTAAAGTGTAATTTGGCAAATTACTACTTCTGTCCCACCCAAGTAATGACGATCCATATAGAATATTATAAATTCCCCACAACTTTAATAAAGAACAGTTTTAGCTTCAGCTCGAATCTTGAGAGAACTCAGGGTTATTTTATCTGAATGCTGTTCACCAGATCTGTACTGTTTCTCTGAATTCAGGAAATCCATTGCTCAATCCTTCCTGCAATCTCCAGAGTTCAAACTTGAGCGTTTAAAAAAGATTAGTGTCTCTTCCATAACAGTTCTAGCTATCCTCTAGTTCTAAACATGTGATCACATTTTAAGAAGCCCAGGAAAGGTTTGTGAAGAACAGATTTCCCTCTTCTAATGGTTACCAGATATGCAATGATAAACTATGCATCAGTTTGGCACCAATACATTTCTTTCACGACTTCCTTTATTCAAATTTCTACAGTCTTAACGTCAGCCACTGTAGTGCCAATGGCAAATGAGTTACAAAAGGTCACACAGTTCACTGTTCCCCACTGGTTCAGTACTAATAGTGTAACTGAACAAAGGAGACTGCAGGGAGTGAAGCAGTTACTGTTTGAACTGGAAAAGTTGAACAACTTTTGCCTTGATGTATAAAATCAGGATAAAGCCGAGCAACTGAGGGGTATGCCCACAAGTGGACTGCATGAAAAGTCTGAAGATACACAGTATCCTTCATTCCAGCATGCTGCTGGAGAAGAAGCCATAAAGGCATTTAACACTTTCTTTTCTTGAAGAAAAACAAAGACTATTTTAGATGGTAATTTTGTAACTACTGTCAGCCTGGAAATAATTTGCCATTTCTTTACAAGTGCAATAGGTGCTACAGAACATACAGAGTTATCTGGTACTGAAGTTTTGAAATGCCTACTCAAATGTTATGGCGAGGATAAGGCCCTGACTACAACCCAGAAGACCTTTTTTCTGAACAGATGCTTGGGCACCTATTGGAGCTGGTGTGGGGGGATAAGAATGATGAAGCTCAGGACAGGAATGATGAAGTTCAGCCTGCACATCTCTTACCAGGATGAGATGAGGGAAGTGCAATTGTGTCCATGCTCTCCATGGCCAAAGTCCTAGTGAAGACGAAGGCTCGTATGCAGGAGGGAAATGCAGTTAGAAATGGGTAGGAACAGCTGATTACATCACACTTGGAGGTACATCACAAAGGTTCATTGCAAATCAACCCCATGGGCTTGACCAGACAAGCACAGGGAATCTAGAGTTTAAAATAAAAGCTACTATCTCCAGAGTGTGGATGACAGTTCCCACGTAAAGCTAGTTGAACTCACACCACCAAGACTGAATGGGCCAAAGGGCTCTTGTTAGATAATTATTTTGGAGACTGCAAAACAAAGAATTTAAAAAATATGACAATTTGCTGAAGAATAGATTGAAAGGCTGTAAATTTGGTAAGTTTTGTGATTTTATTTTTTAACTAAGTAAACTCACTGGAATTAGTCTCTTTTTAGTGGTGACCTGGGAGTACTACCTGTTTAAGTAACTTGCTCTGGGTCACATAGTAGATGAACCCTCTGCACTGAACTAATGAAAGTTACAGACTAACTTGTGATACAAGAAAAGGTCAAATAAGGGGCAGGCTTTTAGAAGAAGTAAACATGACTTTATCAAAAACTGTGAGTATACATATGCAAGACTAGAGAATTTACTAGGACACTATATACCCAAGCAGAGCTCCACGTGGTCCTGCAAAGGGGTCCTGGCAACAGAGAACTGAAAGAAGCGACCACTTTCCAGATTTAAGTATTTTTTGGCTTTTTTTATCTGCATTGTCCTCTCTGGCTTTCATTTAACTAGCTATAACTGTTTTTGTGTCTATCTGCTGATTTCTGAAGTATCTGCACTTAAAAGTAGCATTTTGGTCGACTCTGGTCGATTAATACTGTTTTTTTGTTAATTTAACTGCTGAGGCTGCCCACTAAAGTGTGCTAGCCTGTGTAAATCGATTTTACTGTTTGCTTAATTGCATTTCTGTGTGCTTTCCTGAAAAACAAAAACAAAAAAATACTCCTTGTTTTCCCGCCTTTGCTCGACTAGTTTGGACCAGTATACAGGCTTTGCTGTATTCTGGGCTGTGTGTAGTTCCTGTGTTGGCCATTGCCTTACTTGGATAGAAGGAAGTTTCTGAGCTCACCAGTGGGAGTGGGGAGCCTTGAGCAGCCTATCTGTCCCTGGGGGAAGTGACCTCAGCACTTGAGCTGTAAATTATTGGTTGCTTTGGACCATTTCTAGCTCTTTTCAAGTTCCCTGTATAAAAATCCACCTCAGGGTGTTTTTTTCTGGCTATATACCCAAGCAGAGCTCCACGTGGTCCTGCAGAGGGGTCCTTGCAACAGAGAACTGAAAGAAGCGACCACTTTCCAGATTTAAGTATTTTTTGGCTTTTTTATCTGCATTGTTCTCTCTGGCTTTCATTTAACTAGCTATAACTGTTTTTGTGTCTATCTGCTGATTTCTGAAGTATCTGCACTTAAAAGTAGCATTTTGGTCGACTCTGGTCGATTAATACTGTTTTTTTGTTAATTTAACTGCTGAGGCTGCCCACTAAAGTGTGCTAGCCTGTGTAAATCGATTTTACTGTTTGCTTAATTGCATTTCTGTGTGCTTTCCTGAAAAACAAAAACAAAAAATATACTCCTTGTTTTCCGCCTTTGCTCGACTAGTTTGGACCAGTATACAGGCTTTGCTGTATTCTGGGCTGTGTGTAGTTCCTGTGTTGGCCATTGCCTTACTTGGATAGAAGGAAGTTTCTGAGCTCACCAGTGGGAGTGGGGGCCTTGAGCAGCCTATCTGTCCCTGGGGAAGTGACCTCAGCACTTGAGCTGTAAATTATTGGTTGCTTTGGACCATTTCTAGCTCTTTTCAAGTTCCCTGTATAAAAATCCGCCTCAGGGCATTTTTATGCTGGTTGGGCATAAGCGCAGCAGCGGTTATACAGGTTTAAACTATTTCTGGCTCCGCCAAGTCTGCTCTTCAATTTTTCACTTAGAAAGCTCTACTCAGTCTATTTAGCTGTATATATTAGCACTGTTTTCGGGACTTCTAGTCTTAGCAAGCACTCTTATAATAAAGTAAGCACTCTTATACTAAAGTAAGCACTACAGCCATCCACTACCCCCTGTGAATACCCACTTCCCTTAAAGGCACAGCACTCCTTATAATATTCTAGTATGTCGAGTGGTAGACCACTAGCATCCTCTCTTGTTCAGCTGGTTAACCTGGGAATCTTAAGACGATGTTGCAATTGTCTCATGTACACAGACAACCCTCTCTTCCTTCCTACTAACACAAATACTTGTGAAAGATGCAACTATATAGCCAGACTGGAGGCTGAACTCTCTCAACTCAGGACTGGCAAGACCAGACAGGAGGAGAAGGTACCCACACCCGAAGCAAAACCGGTCACACATAAAACCACCACCACTACAAACCAAACACATAAGAACACAAAGACATACTCGGAGGCTCTTATAAAAAACTTACCAAAACAACAGAGGCCTCCAAAGCAGACAACCAGAAATACACCCCCACAAAACGTAACACCTACAACACATACCTCAAACAACAGGTGTGTCACACAATCACAGCCCCTAAGGCAAAACACTATGCCAGAGACATTAGTAATAGGTGACTCTATAGTCAGACACACCGACGTTCCACTTACCAGGTTGAATAAGGAGAGGGTAACGGTGAGCTGCCTATCGGGAGCTAGGATCTGCCACATTACACAAGCACTCAGATCACTCCAAAGCAAGTACAAGTATGACGCAGTCATTGTCCATGCTGGTGTGAATGACCTGAGACGTACCTCCCTGGACTACATGAAAAGAGACATTGAGGAGCTCTCCGATTATGTAGCCCAGACTGGTATGACCCTGACCCTGAGCAGCATCCTGCCTTCACCAAGAATGATGCCACAGTACAAAGACAAAATGATCAATTTTAACAATTGGCTTAATCACTGGTGTCATTCTAGGGGGATCCAATGTCTGTCAGCCTGGGATGACATGCTGGACAAGCCGCGTTGCTTCGCAAGGGATGGCTTGCACCTGTCACCACTGGGTTTCCGGATACTGGCCAAGGCTCTTGCCACCCCCATAGTGCCTTTTTTAGGCAATGCTCAAAAGACAAATCAACCTCCGTAAAAAAACAAAAATGGAAAAAAATGAAGGGTAATGCTGCTCAACGCCAGAAGTCTAAATCTCAAGATGCAGGCACTCGAAGCACTTCTCAGTATGGAGAACATCGATGTCTGTGCAGTAACTGAAACCTGGTTCAAGGCTCCTGAGAGCACTCCAGCGCTACCAGGCTATACCTCATATCATGCTTTTCGGCCTCAAGTTCCAGGCCGAACCACAAAGGGAGGGGGAGTGTCCATTTTCATAAAGGACACCTACACCTCTCGATTGGTGGCTACCCATGAAGCATCAGAAACCATACAAGTTTTACTCACCATAGGCAAAACTGCCATACAACTGGTCGCATGTTATAGAACATGCTCCCAATCCCAGGAATCCCATCAAGCATTCCTGAAAACACTGGAGGATATGAATGTCACACCAAACACCATCATATTGGGTGACTTCAACTACCCCAACATAGACTGGGCCCACTATTCTAGCCCTAACACCCTAGCCCAAAGATTCTTGGAATTCATTAACTCAAATGCTATGGAGCAACTGGTCACTTCTCCTACGAGGAGAGATAATATACTTGACCTGATTATCACAAACATGGGTTCCAAATGCTCCGCACCAGATATAAACCCCTCACTAGTAAGATCTGACCATAAACTGATCACGTTGGATGTACATATCCCACCCCCACCCCCAGAACAAAAGACTACAGTGAAAATTTTTTCAAAAGCTGACTTTACACTCCTTAAGTCAGAAATTATATCCTTTAAGCCTACTGGGTTAATGGAAACCACATCCCAAAATGCTGAATCCTACACAACAGCCTTCTACGGACATCTCCAAGAATGCATGGATCAAGCAATCCCAACTAAAACCAAGACCCTCTCCACCAACGGAAAACGCCCGGTTTGGTGGACCCCGGCTATAAACAAACTGTACAACAAAAGAAGGAAGCTACTGCAGGACAAAGCCAAATCCCACAAGGGAAAGGCTTCCCTGATCAGCACAAGTAAAAAACTACGTTCTCTCATAAAAACATCTAAAGCCAACTTTGAGAGAAAGATTGCCAAGGATACCAAAGACAATCACAAGGCCTTCTTCAATTATGTCAGAACCTTGGGAGGAAATTCTAAGATATGCTCTGAGTTGGTACACAACGACAAAAAATTCACTGACCCTACCGACATTGCCAATATTCTGGCAGATAGGTTCAGTGCAAATTTCTCCCCTCCCTCACCCCCTAAAGATGTAGTACTTATCCCTGCTGAATGAAACCTACCTGTCATCTCAGACATACAGGTGAAATCAGCACTCAACAAAGCAAAAAACACAGTATCTATGGGACCCGATGGCATCCCCGGTTGCGTGTTACGTGAACTTCAAGATGAACTAAACCCGCACCTAAAAACGCTATTCAATCTTAGCCTCACTACAGGATATGTACCTGAACACTGGCGCACAGCAACAGTGGTCCCACTCCACAAAGGGGGAAATTCTACTGACCCTGGTAACTACCGCCCCATAAGTCTGACCAGCCTGGTCTGCAAGGCTATGGAAAGAATCATCATGGAACTCATAAATGGCGATATTGGAGATCTGCAGACCCTTGATCCCACCCAGTTCGGTTTTGTAAAAGGCAGATCCTGCCTCTTAAACCTGGTTGACTTCTTCGAGACAGTCACTAGTGCCACAGACGAGGGCAAGGCTGTCCACACTGCCTACTTGGACTTGGCTAAAGCCTTTGACACGATACCACACTCTGGCATCATAGACAAGCTCAGCAGCCTAAATGTAAATCCATATGTCACAAGATGGGTAGCAAACTGGCTAAAAAACAGAACCCATAAAGTCAAAATTGCTGGAGCCATGTCAGACTCAAAACCAGTCACGAGTGGTGTCCCACAGGGTTCAGTCTTGGGACCACTCTTATTTGGCATTTACTTCTCGGATGTGAAAGCAAATATGGGAGGATTATGGCTGACAAAGTTTGCAGATGACTGCAAACTGGGTGCCATAGTTGATTCACCTGCTGACACACACATCCTACAGAAAGGTCTCACTGAAACGGACAACTGGTGCCGGAATCATGGCCTCAAACTTAACGCCAAAAAATGTATAGTCATCCCCTTTGGGAAAAACAAAGTACCCACAAATTATCACATAGACAATAACCCACTGAGTACGGAAGAAGTAATCAGAGACCTGGGGACTCAAGTCGATAGTGACCTGTCCTTTGACAACCATGTTGCCAAAGTGGTCAGAAAGACATTCTACCTTGCCCATCTCATCATGAAGGGATTCTCATCCAGATCAAAGGAGGTCATTGTACCTCTATATTCCTCACTTGTCAGGCCCATGATTGAATATAATGCTCCATTTGGGATGTATCTCACCCGGCACATGCAACAACTGGAAAGACCCCAGAAGTACCTCACCAAGAGGATCATGGGTCTCAAACATGTGCCTTATCCAGCTAGATTAAAGAAAGTCCAGATCTATTCAGTGGCATACCGCCTGCTCAGAGGTGATTTGTGCCTAACATATAGGGCCATGTCCAACCAAGAACTGATGGACATGCTCCATCTCAAAAAATCCAGATCCACCAGAACCACGCGAGCTAAAGATTTCAACCTCTGCACAAATATGAATAAAACATGCTGGAGGGATAGATTCATAACACAGAGGTTACCCGTACTCTGGAACAAAATCCCAGTTCATGTGAGACAGAGCCCTTCATTGGCACTGTTCAAGAAAAATCTCGATGCATGGATGGGAGATTGTAAGTTTACCCTGGGAGTCACCTCAGTGTCACTACTAGACAGAGGTATAGTTTACTAAATAATGGGGTCCCACATGTGTCACTACTAGAGAGGCGCAACTATATAATACGGGGTGGCGTAAGCCACATCATTGTTGGCTAGGCTTGTAAATGCCCCAGGGCAGATAGCCTAGTACACTACTATGAAACTATGAAACAAACTAAATGAGATATGTAAAATAAAAAGTGAATCAAATTATGAGGCAAAAAAGTAAGAAAGGCGGGATGTGTTATGAAAGTAATGAATGTGAAAAAGAAAGTCATGTTAAGGATTCAAAACAGAGACCACACTCCTTGCATCATTTTAACTGTATCACTTTAGTTTAATTCAAGATTAAAATAGGTGTGGTCGTATAAAAAATCCTGGGGAACGAAAATGGTTGCAACTAAAGAAATGATCCTTTTGAGGTGGGATACAGAATCTGAATTGCCCAGACATAGTAATGCCTTAGTACATTTAATGTCACTGGCTATCAAAAAGCAATTACTACAAGAAGGATATCAAAATGGAAACCAACTGTAATCGATACCCAATATTTTAAAGGAATTAAATGGACTGGAGTAGGGATCTTTAGAAAAAGAAAGAAAGAAGCAAGCTGCCTAGAAGTAAATTTAATTTGAGAGAACAACGTATGAAGAATAATATTCAAGAGAAGCCATGAAGTTTAAAAAAAGGCGTGAACTGAGCTAGCTTTGTAATATTTGAATGAATGATAATGCAACATTAACATATAAAAATAATGAAAAATGTTATGATTAATGGAAAATAAAACAAACCATAGTTATGCATACTTATGTCATTGTTTATAGGTTCATAGGTTCATAGTTGTTTACTAGGCTAATGACCACAAGGGCCTTTTTTAAACCTAGTCATACATCCCAAATCTCTGACGAGTTCTGATACCCTTGATAAGTGTAAGCATTGGCCTGGGAGATGAACCACTTACAGGTTACCTGTGTGCATTAGGGACATAGGTGCCAAACCAGGGATGAATTTCTGGTTTCCCATTCAATTGTCCAAGTTGCACTTTAATTGGATTAAGGAGGAACTCTGCTTTACATGGATAGGGAGTCTGTTCTACAAACGGGGTAGTCAGTGGGATACATACCTGTCTCTCCAGCAGGTCCTATTTATATCACAGGCAAGGTTTAAGTCTTTAGAACAGGTAATTCTGGTACTGTTTGTTTGGTGGATATGCAGGAGGTCCATCAGAGTGGGGTCTGACAATGCCCTGTATGTCAGGCATAGATCTCCCCTCAAAAGCCTGTAGGAGACAGAATACAGGGATAGGGCCTTGAGGTGGTCTGCATAGGACATATTAATTATGTCCTGTATTCTTTTAGTGAGGAACCTCTGTGGATGTTCCAGTTGTTGGATATGCCTGGTTAGGTACATACCAAAGGGACACTGTACTCAATGATAGGTCTGATGAATTTCAAATACAGTGGAACAATGACTTCCTTGGACTTAGATGCAATACCTTTGTTTATAAGTTGCGCAACACTGAATGATTTTCTCACCACTGTAGACATGTGATGATCAAAAGCTAGATTACTATCTGTGTGTGTCCCTTAGTCCCAGACTAATGAGTCAACTCTAAGGGGTGTGTTGTCAATATGATAGTTACTAGGGATGGATGACTTCCCAAATTATACTATTATGCATTTCTTGGCATTACATTTTAGTCCAGGACTGTGACACCAGTTGTTTGTCTGTGTCAGCCCCTCCTGGAAAACATCTGCGTCAGTGTGAGATTTAATGACAGCTCCTAATTTGCAATCATCTGCAACATTAATCACCCAGAGATCACTGACATTGGCCTTGACTTCTGAGAAGTAAATGCCAAAAAGGAGCGGTCCAAGGACTGATCCCTGAGGGACTTCACTTGTGACTGGCTTCTTTGTAGAGGTGGACTCCTCAATTCTAACTTCCTGGATCCTGTCTGTGAGCCAGTTGGCTATCCACTGGGTAACATACGGTTTTGTACCTAACCTCTTGAGTTTGTCAAGAATCCCTGAGTGGGTATTGTATCAAATGTCTTGACCAGGTCAAGGTAGGCAGTGTGAATGAGTTTGCCCTCATCCATTGCTTTGGTGACCTTCTCAAAGAAGTCCAACAGGTTGAGTAGGCATGATCTGATTTTTACGAAACCAAACTGGGTTGGGTCCAGTGCCTGGAGGTTTACTATATCTCTATTGATCATATCCATGATAATTCTTTCCATGACTTCACATACAAAACTAATGAAACTTATGGGTATGTAGTTTCCAGGGTCTGTAGATGGTCCACCTTTGTGCAGAGGGATGACTGTTGCCTTTCTCCATTCATGAGGCACAAAGCCTGTCTGGAGTCTACAGTTAAATAGTAATTCCAGAGGCCCTGACAGGTCATGTTTCATGCTACTTAGAAGGCACCCTGGGATATTGTCTGGGTCCACTGATGCAGTGTTCTTGGTCTCAAAGAGAGCATTAAGGACCTGTTCTCTAGTGATAGTAGGGCGAGTTATATTTGATGATATTTCCTGAGGTTGATTCCTTATAAATGTGAAGATTTAATAAAGGTGTTTAAAATGTGTGGTTATAAACATGGGAGCAACCTCTGTCAAGAATTTAATCAGTGGTGTAGAATCTGTGTTACAAAATAACATTTCTCTAAAATGTGTAAAACAAAAAACAAGCATTCTGAAAAAAATCTGCATGCAAATGAACAAAAATACGGGAATGGAATGTTTGTTGATGCTGTTAAAGTTAAAAGACTTGGTACTGTGAAATCTGAAAATGTACTACCGGCAGTGAAACAGGACTCCATGTTTGACATGGAAGTAAATGTCAGATATTAATGGACAGGGTTTAGAATTTACATTGGACAGATATGGATTGCAATATTTTCTCAGAAAATGCACTCAAGCATATTTACGTAGGTATTTTTTATATCCCAAGCAGAATCCAAAGATTTTTTTCCCTCAGGTAGATGGCAAATGGAGGTGTGATGGAGAAGAAAGAGATAACTGGGAGTATATGTTTTGGGAATGTAATGAGTTGCCAGACTTTAAAAAATTCCTACAGAGTACTCTGTCAGAAATATTGGGTGAGCAGACAGGTGGAACTAAGGAAATTATTTTTTGAGCTGGGATACAGGATCTTAACTGCCCAGATATAGTAGGGCCTTGTTAACTTTAATTCTGTTGGCGGCTGAAAAAGCAATTACTAGAAAGTGGAAATCAAACTCTAAACCAATTGTATTTCAAGTATTGAACATTGCAACAGCTATTAAATAACTGAAAGTAGGAGCTTTTGAAAAGTGTAGGAGGAAATTACACAGAAAAAATGGAAACTGTGAGAGCAAAACACGCAGAATAATTTTTTTTTGGAGGAGAAGCGACATTTAAGGAACAGCAGGACTTTATCAATTTATAATGTTGAACTGATGCTACATCTACAAAAGAAAATATCTGGTGTATATTGTTTGCAACTGGAAATATGTTAATATAGTTTGTTTTCTTTTATATAACTGTTTGTCTATAAATGTAAGTGATAATTAAAGGTTTTAAAACCAGAAAATACACTCAAGCAATTTGGGATAAATGAGTATGAAGAAAGAGTTGCATGAGCAATATTAAGTTAATCTGGTCAATGGGCAACACCATTAGGTGAAAAACTGCTGATGTGCGAGTACAAAACAAAGACATTCAAGCTACATTTTCAAACAGTAGCATTTAAAGAAGTTAATTTTCATAAAATTTTGGGTTGCTTGGCATGTTATGTGAAAAGTTAGGTATGGTAAAACATTTAAAATGTAAAAGCAAAGACTGTGTGTGTGTGTGTGTGTAGGGAATCAATGACATAGTCACAGGTGCGACACATTCTGTGCAGAGCTATAGCAGTGAAATCCTGAATAACTATGACAATTTATTTACCGATTTAAGAAGCTTGCCAAAAGGCTATCACATGCAAGTACCTAATGCAGTAACACTGGTACATGCTCCTACAAAAGTATCTGTAGCACTTTTAAGCAATACTGAACAAGAACTGAAGAAAATTAAGAAATTACATGTCAGTAAGAAGTAATCAGAGTAAATAGTATGGTCACTGTAGCAAAGAAAGTTAAATTCACATCTGACTGATCTTCAAGATCTGTCCAAATGATTAAAGAATCTTGACAGTTGTGGTTTCACTGTCATTTTAAGACTGTGAGATCACAATTCTTTAATGAAGTCCTTTCACTTGTACGGTTTCTAAAATTTCCTTACAGAATTCTACAACCTCCAGTGGAAAATACCAGTTTTTGAAATATTTACCAGAATGCCAGTGTCCTAAAGAGAGATTAAATACAATCCTTCCTTTTGCTAAACATACCTAATTATGTACCAAGAAGAAGTCAGCTGTTCAGGTATGGCTGCACCCGAAGAGACTGCCTTCTAATAAATGGTGCTATTACTGCCATTTATCAATCCACTTAAGCTGAAATCAAATCAAATGTAAAACTCAAAACTAGTAATGAAGGTTGCCCAACATGAGCTTTAAGAACTGTGATATTTTGTTTCTTCTTGTCTTCTTGTATCCAGGTAAAAACACTGCATGCCAAAAATGCATGTTCACCCCTGTGGTTAAGAAGGGAACTGACAGACTGAAGTGCAAAATTTTCTGTAAATCACATACATATGTTCATGCCACTGGCAGCTAGAAAAGGCCTCATGTCTCTAGTTTTTAAACATGAAAAATGGAAATAATATAATTTCTCACAGTGCTTTATTCTGTCCAGCTTAGTGTCTCTCTTTTGTGGGAGTTCTGCAAATTCTAGCTCTAAATAAACTTTCTGTGTGGTGGAACAGGAGTATGGAATGGCATTTCTTATTTTTAGTCTAGCACAAATCCGTCCACAGTTATTCATTCTCAGTTGGATAGGTGAATTGAGAACAATCAGCCCCATGGGAAGGACTGAGATGACATGACAGGCAAGAGTCCAGAGTTTTGTGATACAATGGTACCTATCCACAAAGAAAGACAGTGTTCTTCGGTGAAAGAACTTTTGTGACCACCCTTGTCATAAAAAAAAAAAAAAAAGACTGGAGAGGTACACAGTAGTACCTGTCCTACTCTCTATTGCAATGACATTGCATTGTCTGGATTTCACAGAGTTCCTACTCTCTTTCACACAGAGTTTTTGATGGGCTCACTTTTTGTCTTACCAAATGAGAGAAGCCTGTCAACAGGAGTGTCCATAAGATAAGCCACAAGACCCTCTGCATACATACATCAGTCAAAGCAAGAAATGCCCGCACATACAAACACATGCTGCTGCTAACAGTCTTGCAGCATCACTGACATCCATACCATGTTATGACTGCATGCAAAGCTTATAACAGCCATACAATGTGATGACACAGTCCTCGAAATTTTCAAGAGCAGCCCTAACAATGGATTTCTGAAGTGTAAACACTTGACCCATTTAATTCAGGTTTTTGAAGGATGGGGTTGTCATAGCATTTTTCTTACTAAGGTAGTCCAGTCTTCTAGATTCTCTGTCAAAGGGACTGAAGTACAAAAAACTGCAACCTAGACTACTAAAGACCATGAACCATCAGTGTTATGATACCATTAAATGAAGTTCTTGAAGGAATAAGGCGCATCTTCCAGAGAAGCATAAATTCTATCAGCCTTCTTGGCAAATGGTGCAAGGATAGCTGGACGGTACCACACTGACCCATAGGCATCAACTGTTCATTATGATTATGATCCATGAAGGAGGGTCTGAGGCTTCATTCAACTACTGGAAATGCTTCTTCGCCATGTCTGTTTCTGTTATAGGTCAGTTACCAGCTGTCTGTATTTTTCTTAGAAATTTCCTGAATGACAGATCACAACAGGTCACTTTTGAGGGATGAGCAGCCTAGACTGTCTGGTCTTTCAACAGTGGACCAGAAAAATCTGCTGAATGCCCTGTAAGGGAAGACAAACTTGTCCTCCTAAAGGAGAGAAGGGAGCCTTAAATGTAGCTGTGTCTGATTAAGTGCAGGAATCATGATCACTGAAGCTGGTGCCGTCATCACTAATTATGAGACATATCTGACCTTATGTCTTCAGAATGGACTTGGCAAATAAGATATAATCATATGCTTGACACTCTAAATGCTTGGCTGTTAACTAGATCGTAGGAAAAAGAAGTGAAACCTAATAAAGACTTTGTACTACCTGCCTCTGGTCACAAGTGAAAATGATGCTGGTGCCCAGTCCAAGACCAGATGATGAATTAACAATGCATCATACTGACCTCTGATGTCAGTGGTTTTGGTAGACACACCTGTGACAAGTCTATACCTTTTCAAAGGGGCTGGCTAAGGTGAATTGTAATGGTAAACTAACAGGAGTTTGTGCCAAGTGTATCACATATGCAGAACAGAACATAAAACTGGAGTATCTGAAAACAGAAGCAAGTCTCAAAGCACTCAGAAAAAGTACTGATTTATAGTGCCCAGCAACACAGAGATTAAATAACAGAGTCAATGGATCTAGTGTCAAGGTTCTATTATAAGCAATCAAAACCACCAGAATTGGATCACAATAGCTCATTAACATCTGCTTGTACTGCACAAGCTTGAGTACTTACAAACTCATAACACAGCCACTCAAGCGCAAAAGCAACAGTTTATAAAACATTGGGGGGGGGGGGGCAACTTCCCATTCCTTCAAATACTATTATTTTCACTTTGTGTTTAATGGAACTCGGAGAAAAGGTAATTGCCAAATAGGCAATTTACAGCAAGTCTCTTTCTCTGAGGCTGTGAGGTCAGACAGCTATAAAAAAAAAGAGCAACAGTGTCTTGTTCATGTGTGTCTCAACAATAAGCAATATCAGCATTTCAGCACTGGAGCGATTATGTTCATGCAAGTATGAAATAAGCTCGAGTGATCAGGGCAACAGAATGAAAGACCAGTGTCAGTGGCAGAAGACAGCAGAAGCTAATAATGTCTCTAGTCTTCACTTGGAATGTCACTGTGGTGTCCCTCTCCCAGGTCATGGGAAGGCTGATTATTGTGATTTTCATAAAAGGGCTTCTTGTAGCAGTCACTGCTCTATACTTGAAAATAAATCATCCCGTGATGCTCTTTCTTCCATTTTTTTCTACTTTCCATGAGAAAAGCTCCCTTCTTCCTTCTTTCCATGAAGACCTGACCTTATTCTTCTTGTCCTGGGACATTTCTAGCTATGTATAAGTTGATGAATGCTAGCGCACACTGCCTTTGAGGAGTCTGACTCACTTTTTCAAGGTAGCAGCAGGGCCAAATTATAAAGAGAAGGAACAGTGTCAGGTATCCTTACTGAGGTCAGGCAAAGAGAAAGAATGCTCTGAGGAGGGATCTGATGGTCATACACAACTGTTAATGACGTATTTCCTCCCTAAAGTAGTTGATGAGTTAGACGCTGCAAAATGTTACAAAAACAACCAGGTTACTTTAGGAAAAAAGCAGTACTACCTTTAGCAAAAGAACAGCATTACTGGCATCTGTTGAGTAGCAGGACAGAACTAGAATCACATGGAAAGGCACCCATTATGTAAACTCTACTGATCAGGAATGACGCAAGGAGGTGAAGCTAGGTGGGACTATTGGTAATCTAATGGCGGTGGCTGTTTGGACCTACTGTAAAATACACCCCAATGTATGTACAATATAAATGTACCTTCTTTGTTCTAGAAGATGGTCCCCAGCATTTGTCTGCTTCACTGAAGTCTCTCTCAATTATGGAGCATAGCGGGATAACTCACAGGACAGAATATCATCCTTATACCACAGGCTGAGGCCATGGGTTCGAATAAAATGACATACACTGGGTCTTAAATTTATGTTCAACATAAAACTTAAAAAGTCTCAGAAGTATCATTACTTTTGATGAAATCAGGAAGTGTATTCCAACTGGTTTCCACTCTATCATAAAACTGGTAATACACTGGTTATATCTAGAATATCTCAGAATTCAAATATTCATGTATTCTACATTATCTAAGCCTCAAACTCTCAAACAGAAATGTGCTATTGCAAGCCTAGTATAAAGCAATAAGGTCTGCCCTAAGACATCTGTAGGAAATACGATAAGATATTCAGTTGTAGTTTCAAATGATTCAAGATTTGTAAAATGTTCTGATCACAATTAAGAAGGGGAAAATGTCAGAAAACAACTTTTTCTTTAAGGGCAAGCTCCACATCACAGTAGTACCCATCAGTGAGTAGTCACAAATGACATAAGTTTTTTTAAATATCTTTACTAAAATATCACTTAAGACATACACTCACATACATTAATAGAAAAGAAAACAAACAATATCAACATTTTTTCCATTTACACACATTATATACTACATGTTCTCTTTCTTTGTAACAGCTGTGTTTCAGTCCAACATAAAATAAATCACTCAATTTCGGCTTTCCCTTAAACCTCACTCTCTCTCCTGAAAATTATTCTGCATGTACTGGTCTACAAATTCCATTTATTTGCTCCTTCCCTTTTGTAAAGATCCCGCTTCCAGTTATTTTCTCTATTTTACAATATTCCGCCCTTCAAATACACTTGTTTAGAGTTTCATTCCCATTTTCTAGTAATTGCTTTTTTGACAGCCAACACAATTAAGCTTAATAAGACCTTACTATGTCTAGGCCATTCAGATCCTGTGTCCAAGTTCAAAAGAATAATTTCCTTTGATACCTTGATAACTCTGACAGAATATGCTGTAGACATTTTTTTTAAATCTTTCTGCTCATTACACTATCAAGACTAAGTTCTCTATTACCTCTTTCTTCTCCATCACACCTTCAACATTTGTTAACTACCAAAGAAAATTTGAAATCTGCTTGGTGTATAAAAACACCTACACAAACACTTCCAATTGAAAATCCTAAACCTTCTGGATTTTATTGTACACTTGGGAGAAATACACGTTTCCCCATTGTTCCCTGTAAATTGCTTTTCCAGTCTCTCTTCCCAATCTTTTCTAACCTCCTCTGATTGAGTCTTACAGATTTCATGCAATGTTGTATAAGTCCCATTAATTACCCCTTTTTAACAGCAGCTTCTGTTCTAGATTTGACTAAAAACTCTGCCCGAGCAAGTCTTTCACTTAGGGCACACCTATTCCTCTCTCTTTGCCCGAATTCTGACATCAATCCCTGATATGGAAGGCAGTCTCTAAATTGCAGTCAAAACTTCTTCTTAGCCTCATCCCGATCTGTTCATAGATAGCTACTAGGCTATTTCGCCTAGGGCCTATATAAGCCTAGCCTAAAAGGTACTCTGGCTTTCGCCACCCAAGAAAATTATTTTCCTGTGCCCCTGTCGAGCAGAGCCACAGAGGTGATCCCTGGGATGAATTTCGTATTTCCCATCCAATCATCAAGATTTTTCTTGAAGAGTGGTACTGAGGAGCTTCATTTGATATAGATAGGTAGTTTGTTCCAGAGTATGGGAAGTCTCTTGGACAGGAATCTATCCCTCCAGCATGTTCTGTTTATTGTGGTGACAAGGTTTAGGTCCCTAGAGCGTGTAGGTTGGAGGGACTGGGATTTTTTAAGTGGCGCATGTCCAACAGTTCTGGGTATGACATAGCTTTGTATGTTAGGCAGAGATCGCCTCTGAGTAGGCGGTATGCAATGGAGTAAAGCTGGAGTTTTTTGAGACTGTCTGTGTAGGGCATCTGTTTGAGGCCGGTAATCCTCTTTGTGAAGTATTTCTGCAGCCTTTGAAGTCGTTGTAAATGTCTTGTGAGGTACATACCAAAAGGGGTGTTGCACTCTATAATGGGTCTAATGAGTGACGAATAGAGGGGAACAATGCCCTCTTTTTTCCTGGATGAGAAACCTTTTGTGATGAGGTGTACCACATAAAAAGGATTTCCTGACTACTATGGCGATGTGATTATTAAAGGAGATACTACTGTCCACCTGTGTCCCAAGTTCTCTCATCACACTTTCGGTGTCAAGTAGACTACCACCTATGTGGTAGCTCATGGGTACAGAGTTTTTACCAAAAGGGATGACAATGCACTTTTTGGCATTAAGCTTGAGGCCATGGCTTAGACACCAGGCATCTGTCTCAGTGAGGCCCTTTTGTAGGATGTCCACATCTTTAGGAGTTTTGATTATGGTTCCTAGTTTGAAGTCATCTGCGAACTTCATTAGCCAAAGACCTTCTGTGTTAGCCTGTACTTCAGAAAAGTAGATAGCAAACAGGAGAGGACCCAGGACTGAACCCTGTGGTACTCCACTTGTCACTGGTCTGAAATCAGATTTGGAGTCTGCTACTTTCATAGTGTGGGTTCTGTCAGTGAGCCAGTTGGCAACCCATCTTGTGACATAGGGATTTATACCTAGTTTAGTGAGTTTATCTATAATTCCAGAGTGGGGGATGGTGTCAAAAGCCTTGGCGAGATGTAGATAGGCTGTGTGAACCACCTTACCCTCATCTACAGCTTTGGCGACTGCTTCAAAGAAGTCTATCAGGTTTAGGAGACATGATCTGCTTTTTACAAACCCGAACTGGATGAGGTCCAGAGTTTGAAGATTACCAATGTCTTTGTTTATAAATTCCATGATGATACGTTCCATGGCCTTGCAGACCACGCTTGTTAGGCTAATGGGGCGGTAGTTCCCGGGGTCCATGGTGGCTCCCCTTTGTGGACTGGTATAACCATCGCTGTGCGCCATTCAGTGGGCACAAAGCCTGAGGTGAGGCTATGATTGAACTTGGTGCTTAGTTGGGGTGCCAGTTCATTCTGTAGTTCATGTAGAACGCAGCCTGGGATGCTGTCAGGTTCCATGGATGCTGCGTTCTTAGCTTTGGAGAGTGTGATTTTTACCCGTACAGTAGTGATTACAGGAACTTTGAATTCTTCCAATATAGAGATGGGCCCTTTAGGGGTGAGAGAGGGGTAAAGTTAGCACTGAACCTATCTGCCAGGATGTTGTCAATATCAGTTGGTTTTGTATATTTAGTACCACTGTGCTGCAACTCAGAGCAGATCTGAGTGTAGCCATTGAGATTCTTGACATAGCTATAGAATGCTTTGTGGTTCTCTTTAGAATCAGTGGCGATTTTGTTTTCGTAACTAGCTTTGGTGGATTTTATGAGTGATCTCAGCTTCTTACTGAGGCTGACCAGGAAGTTCCTCCAATCATGGGATTTTACTCTTTTTTTGCAACAGTTTCTTTCTTCTGTTGTAGAGTTTGTTTATGGCAGGGGACCACCAGATTGGCTTCCTTTTTTGGAGGACAGCATCTTGGTTCTGTTAGTTCTGTTAGGGATAGCATGATCCGTGCACTCGTTTAAGTGCTTATAAAGTGAATTTGTGTAGGATTCAGCAGTCGTACCTCTACTGTCCGTCTGCATGGGTGTTGTGCAGTATGCCACTTCTGTCTTACAAAGTGTGAAGTTGGCTTTAGAGAATTTTTTACGGTGGTTTCCCTAATGGGGGATGGGGGCGGGATGTGGATGTCTAAGGTGATTAGCTTGTGGATGGATCTGACCAATGAGGAATTGACCTCTGGTGTGGAACACCAGTCACCCAAGTTGGTAATGTCCAGGTCTGGGATATTGTTGCCCCTGGTGGGGGTGTGGATAATTTGACCCAAGGCATTGGAATTTATGAATTCCAGAAAACATTGAGCAAAAGAGTTGGCAGAGGAATAGTTTTCCCAGTTAATGGTGGAGTATTTGAAAATCGCCCATTATTAGGGTGTTGGGTTGTACCCTAATATTTTCCAGTGTATCAAGAAATGAGGAGTGGGAATCCTGGGGCATGGTGGGGGATATGTAGCAAGTTACAATTTGGATTGCGGTCTTGCCCAGAGTTAGTTGCACTTGGATAATCTCGGATGCATTATGCTGAGCAACTAGCCTGGAGGTGTGGATATCCTTAATGAATATGGACACGCCTCCGCCTTTAGTATTTCGGTCCAGGTTAGGTGGCCTAGGTGGTGTAATCTTACCCTCTCTAGTTATTTGCTTCCAATAACTTTGTTCCTTTGCCAGTTTTCTTCAGTAAATTTCAGCTCTCTCTTTTGCCGATTTTCTCCAATCCTATTTCCAAGTCAACCCTTCGGGCAAAATCTCCTTTCTACATTCATGTGCTGGCTTAGTTCTTAGAATACTTCCTGCAGCTTTATTTATTTATTTTTATTTTACATTTGTTAACCGGGGTGTCTGACTGAGCCGAAAAGACCCTTTTTATGATATAATATTCTGTATGGTGGTGGTTATGCTGCTTAAAGATCTACATCCAAAATCCCACTCGCTCACCTTATTTCTTGAATTCTCCCTCCCTGCTTCATCATTATCCCTTTCCATTTTGAATTAGACCCTTCTGTTTACGTAATGTATATGAACCATGACTGTGCAGCTCTAATGTACACCTTCAAATCACAAATGACACATGCTGAAGAAAGAAGGAGACTGCAGAGATGGAGGAGGAGAAAGAAACATACTTCCCATACACACACCATAAATGTTGTCCTACCGAGCAAGACCTTCCTATAGGTGTGTGTATAATGTGACTGCCTACCATTTGTGCACTGAAAATTTATCTGCAAGGTTATGTTCTACTACTTTCCATTTCAATTTTAAGATTTTACAGGCAAAGGAAGCAACTCTGATGCTTACATAGCTGCAGGCCTTCTTTCCATTTCAAACACTAGTATTTCACGTAGCACTGTTTTGTCTGATCAACTGTTATGCATGAGAAGCTTTGCCATTTAGCTACAACTACGCTGAATGCAAAATGATATAAAGCCCCTCAGTTTCAGAAGACTGAAAGTAAGAGCTGTTCAGCAGCTTTTTCCGGTAGCAGAGAGTTTGATTCCCTCAGTCTCCATTTGCCTACTACGTAACTTAGAGCACATCACAATCAGTGCAAAAAGGTCTCTGTGGCTCAGTGCTGTCACCTGGTTAACACACACAAACAAATAAATACACTATTCAAGAGCCTATAACGCAGTCTACAATAATATTGTATCAAGTATAGTTTGCTTACATTACAGTATTCTAAAACTGTCTTGTAATGCAATAGTACCTTTGAAAGGATTCAGTCTGCATTCCGTATTATCATAGCTTGGAGGGGTGCAATAGAGACCAAGAACTACTTTACAATGCGTTACAAAGTAGTTCACATCATCAGTTTTGAAGTTTTGCATTTATATTCCAAGTTAATTAAAAGCTGCCTCTCAGTCACCACTGTCAGTAATATAATTAGTGCAGACTCTATTGATAGATCAACACTGGGAATTTTCGTGAGCAGTGAAGACAAATGAAATCAATCCTCCTGCCATTTCTTACTCCTCACTTCTAGCTGCCAGGAACATATTTTAACAGCAGTCTGACCACTTGCTTTAGGAAAACATTATCAATTATCACACAGCACTTAAAAGCAACATAAATAACCCCTTAACAAAATAAGCGTCTTTCAGCAGTTGTACAACAGACTAAGGATAATGAATTTTAAACAGAAATTGGGTAGATTACATCATCTTCAACCTTCATGCTATTCAGTACTTAGGAATATTTTAACAATATCTGCTTAACATTTCATGAATTATAGGTGCATATAACAGATGGTCCCATCATTTCAAGACCCACTAAAGTCACTAAATCTCAATGACTTTGGACAACTCAGTTTCCCTTTTAGATGGGATTGCAGTGGCACTACTGCTAGCAGAAAAAATGGTCTGTACTTGTAGCACAACGTAAACACTTCTCTTGCATATTCAAGGTCAGCTAGCCTGGATTATTCCATTCAAGAGACACATCAGACATGGTAGGAAGTGGAAGCACGAATCACGGCACTCCAAAAGGGATACAAAGGCACAGCTGGGCCTAGATAAGCTTTTAAAGTATGGGAGTGTAATACTGGGGTACCCTTTTTCAAAAGCATCAAACATTTTAAGTGTGAAAATATGACAGCGTGGCACTGTCGACATTATACACCATCACATTTACATATTTTTACTTCTCTAGAATATCAGCTCCGTTACTGTCCTTATTCAGTCAATGCACATGCTCACTTTTACAACAGGATGCTGATACACACGTTAACAAAACTTCACAGAAAACAGTCAACTCTAAACATTACCTGACCAGTAATATAGGCTTGATACATACAAATGTGCCACTAGTGTAACAACTGCACTAATAGGATATTTCAACACAAAAGTTATATGCTGTACTCTACAGGAAAATATCTCAGGTAAATATCTCATATGGAAAGTATATTACGTACTACATCTGAAGTATTTCAGAGCAAAGTTGGGAAAACCTGCATTACAACACTACATTATATTCCACCTGCCAAGTAACTGAAAAGTCTGACTCAAGTGTGATACACGGACATCAGAATTTTAACTACCATTTACTTAAAATGATTAAAGTTGTCTCACACCAATTATGAGATATAGGAATTTTAATTTTTGACTCTGTCAACCACCACAGGCAATGGGGACATAACTACAAACTGTGCAGGACACCTCTGAACCTTTTACAGCAAGAGATCTGGACAAAGCCATAAATAACCAAGTTAATCATCCTACCATACATTCAGACCCCAAATGGAGATCTACAAAGCCAAAGCAGGTGTAGTTTCATTATTTATAAAAGACGTACACACTATGATGCACAGGAGACACTCCAAGTGCAGTTAACTGTTGACAAAACAAGTCTACTTCACGTTGTCTTAAGCTGACAATATACAGTCTGATACTGTCGGCACGACAATATCGAAAGTGAAGACCACTGTGCAAGTAAACGGAAATCTCTGTAAATGGAGATTTCAGCTTACCGCAATGTAGTGCGGTCTCGGAGTTGGTATATTTAAGTAGGGGGGGTGTGGAGGTGCAGGGGGGCTTTCCCCCCTGCCTACGCCATTTATTTATTTTTTATTTTTTTTTACGTTATTCGACGTTTTACTTAATCGAATCAATAAAGGTCGAACTTTATTGATCGATTAAGTAAACTTTCGATAACGTGATACAGACATGACAAAACACCTACTCAAATCAAAGATGGCTACAAACCACCAGCCATGACTCAGGAAGCCCACTCTGCCTATCTGGGCTTACTTGAATCCATCAAGATTCAACCCTCCACCAAGATCTTGAGTGACTAACTACTTAACTACCAGCCATAGAGTGGAAGACCTATTCAAGCCCAAACATGAACATGCAAAGATTCCTCAACTTTGTCAGTGACAATGTATTGGTCGACACCCCCAAGAGAAGTGAAAATATCCCAGACCTGGCACTTATCAACATGAGCTGCCACTGTAGCACCCCTTTCTCTTTGGTAAGAACAACCATAAAGTGATCACTTTCAAAATCACCCCCCCCTTCAGGGTCAAACAAAAAAAAGTTTTGCAAAGCTGACTACAGTCTCCCGAGGGCACGTATAAGCAGCTTCACAACCATGTTCAAATGGAACTAATACTAATGTCCAAGCCTACACCAAAAAACTATATGAGCACCTAAACAGCTAAGTGGACTCAGCAATACCGGACAGAACCAAATCATCTTCCTCAAGGAAGAGCAAACCTGCCTGGTGGAAAGCAGCAATAAACAAACTATAATAAAAAGGAAAACAAAATGCTTTCCAAGACCAAGAAGTAGCAGGTGTCAAGTTGGAAGCAATCTCTCCTTTGTCAAAACAAGCAAATACGGTCATTGGTTAAATCCTCCAAGGCTAACTTCGAGTCCAAACTGGCCACATCCACTAAGGACAATCATAAGGTCTTCTTCACATACATCTGCAATCTTAAAGTAACATCGAAATCTGCTCTGAACTGGCGGTCAAGAATACCACATACACAAACGCCTTACATATAGCCAACCTGCTGGCAAACAGATTCAGTGAAAACTTTACCCCGCCGTCCCCTCTATCAGTAAACCAGGATATCACCAGCACCTGCCCCCTCCCCTCATCACCAGGGAGCAGGTCTTTAATGCCCTCTCAAAGACAAAAAATACAGCCTCCTTGGGACCTGACAACATCCCTGGCTGTGTCCTACATAAACTCAGGTATAAGCTCTCAGCACCATTAGGCACCCTATTCAACCCAAACCTGAGTACCAGCTTCATCCCAGCTGAATGGAGGACAGCCACTGACATCCTTCTACACAAATGTGGAGCATCCACTAACCCAGGCAATTACAGGCCTATCAGCCTAACTAGCCTGATCTGTAAGACCATGGAACAAATTATCATGGACCTTATAAACAAGGACATTGGCAACCTCCAAATTCTTGACCCCACATAGTTTGGTTTTGTCAAAGGGAGATCATGCCTATTAACCTTGGTCGACTTCTTCGAAACAGTCACCAAAGCCATGGACGAGGGGAAGACAGTGCACACCACCAACCTTTTCTTAGCCAAATTCTTCAACACTATTCCTTACTCAGGTATAACAGAAACTCTCCCAGCATTACATTAATTAATTCTCTGATATTACAAGACTGCAATTAACATGACAAAGGAAAATGTTAAAGCATTTAACCTTTACAATTCAAGACAAAATTAATGTTTGCAGCTTTGGCACTACATCAGCATGAAGATACAGGTTTAAGCTGCCCATCACAGCCCAACCCAAACTACAAATGACCATAAAAGAAAAAAGAATCTACGTTTATGCAGGGGGGCTTTACCCCCCACACCGCCCTACTTTAATATTCTCACTCCGAGACTGCTCTACAGTGAGGAAAAGGGAATGTTCCTTTATCCACAGCATAGTGCGGTCTCGCAAACAGGCATATTTACGCGAAAGTGCTTCTTCGGTGAAAAGCACTTTCGCACAATTATGACAAACCGAAATTAGTTTTGATGATTTTTGTCTTTTGTCTTCGGGGATCTGTACGGATCCCATAAATATATATATATATATATATATATATATATATATATATATATATATAGATATATATAGATATATATTTATATAGATATATCTATATAGATATATATATATATAGATATATATATATATATATCTATATCTATATATCTATATCTATATAGATATAGATATATATAGATATATCTATATCTATATAGATATATCTATATAGATATATATCTATATATATCTATATAGATATATATCTATATCTATATAGATATATATATATATCTATATAGATATATATAGATATCTATATAGATATATATAGATATCTATATAGATATATATATAGATATATATATATCTATATAGATATATATATATATATATATATATATATATATATATATATATATATATATATGTATATATGTATATAGGGGAAGCACCACAGACCCCGGAAACTACCGCCCCATTAGCCTAACGAGCCTGGTCTGCAAGGTTATGGAACGTATCATCATGGAACTTATAACCAATGACATTAGTAATCTCCAAACGCAGGACCCCACTCAGTGTGGATTTGTTAAAGGCACATCATGTCTCCTAAACCTGATAGACTTCTTTGAAGCAGTCACCAAAGCCGTAGATGAGGGTAAGGTGGTTCACACAGCTTATCTAGATCTCTCCAAGGCTTTCAACACCATCCCCCACTCTGGAATTACAGATAAACTCACTAAACTAGGTATAAATCCCTATGTCACAAGATGGGTTGCCAACTGGCTCACTGACAGAACCCACATTGTGAAAGTAGCAGACTCCAAATCCAACTTCAGACCAGTGACAAGTGGAGTACCACAGGGTTCAGTCCTGGGTCTTCTCCTGTTTGGTATCTACTTCTCTGAAGTACAGGCCAACACAGAAGGTCTTTATTAACGGGTTCGCAGATGACTGCAAACTAGGAGCCATAATCAAAACTCCAAAAGATGTGGACATCCTACAAAAGGGCCTCGCTGAAACAGATGCCTGGTGTCAAAGCCATGGCCTCAAGCTCAGTGCCAAAAAGTGCATTGTCATCCCTTTTGGTAAAAACTCAGTACCCATGAACTACCACATAGGTGGTAGTCTACTTAACACCGAAAGTGAGATGAGACCTTGGGACACAGGTGGACAGTAGTCTCTCCTTTGATAATCACATTGCCACAGTAGTCAGGAAATCCTTCTAGGTGGCACACCTCATCACAAAAGGTTTCTCATCCAGGAAAAAAGAGGTCTGTTCCCCTCTACTCGTCACTCATTTGACCTATTATAGAGTACAATGCCCCTTTTGGTATGTACCTCACAAGACATCTACAACAACTGGAAAGGCCACAGAAATCCCTCACAAAGAGGATTACCAGCCTCAAAGAGATGCCCTATGCAGACCGTCTCAAAAAACTGCAGCTTTACTCCATTGCATATCGCCAACTCAGAGGCGATCTCTGCCTAACACAGAAAGCTATGTCAAACCCAGAGCTTTTAGACATGCTCCACTTAAAGAAATCCCAATCCCTATGAGCTACACGCTCTAGGGACCTAAACCTCGTCACCACAATAAACAGAACATGCTGGAGGGATAGATTCCGGTCCCAGAGACTTCCCATACTCTGGAACAAACTACCTATCTATATCAAACAAAGTTCCTCATTAGCACTCTTCAAGAAAAATCTTGATGATTGGATGGGAGATATGAAATTCACCCCGGGGATCACTTCTGTGGCTCTGCTCGACCGTGGCACAGGAAAATAATTTTCTTGGGTGGCGAAAGCCAGGGTACCTTTGGCTAGGCTTATATAGGCCCTAGGGCCAATAGCCTAGTACGAACCTATATATATATATATATATATATATATATATATATATATATATATATATATGTGTGTGTGTGTGTGTGTGTGTGTGTGTGTGTACACACACACACACACACAGAGAGAGAGAGAGAGAGAGAGAGAGATAATACATACATGTATATCGGATGGCAAAATGACCCAAATTATTTTTCACTGGAGGAGGCAAAATGTATCACCCTTCTCAAGAAGATCCTGTCTTTACAGATACCATTAAGGCAGAACAGTATGAAGCCCCCCTCACAGACACATAGCTTGCTCAAATAAGGACAAAGGCAGTTCGAATTGTTAAGATTGCTGACAAAGGAGACTGGATGTAATACTTGACCAGTGAAATCTGGAATTTGGTATGAATTACATACTAAACGTTAAAGCAAAAACAAAGTGATGCTAAACAGCTGACTGAAGTAAAAAAAGACGGTTCTTTAAAAAGTAGTTGTGTTTAGTAACATCAGTTAGAAATATGTCTGACGGACAGACTAAACATGGTAGACATTTGGGAGAAGAAAGAAAATACCATCTATCTCCTCACTACTGAAAAGAATCTGGGGAGTTCTGAACAGTACAACAGCAGTAGAAAATCCTTCCTTAGGAACGAATATACAATGTTTCCTGCAACTCTGCTTTCAGAGCTCTCTTGGATGATGCATATCAATACATATTTCCCATCAAGTGTCACTGACAACACGTACAGACAGATTCTACTAAGTGCGCTAAATATGACTTAGAGAAAAGACTGCACCAGCAATGAGTTTTATAAAATGGTTAATTCATTTAAAGATCTATCGTCCACAACAAAAAATGAGTTAGCAGACTAATTGACCAAGAATAAAACATCACCCCATTCTGCAGAGTACATTAAAACTGGAAAAAGAGAAATAATGACAGGTGTATTGCAATGTATTTGTAACTGTTCGTTTTTTAATGTCTGGCCCTTTAACATTTTTTAATTTTGCCTCTCATTGCTAATGGTTCACTGGAATGTGAAAGGTGAAGCCAGGCTAAGGTGGGGAAGCCAAAGTTCTACTAAGAAATCATTCCGGTTTGGACTATTTTTCAGAGTTAACATAGAAGGTTCAGCTTTAAAACTGCTGAACTTTAAAATCACAGCAACCACCTTCCGGATGTGCTGAAGAAATGCCTAACTACAAACATAGGGTCACAGTTACAAGGCTCTGCTTGCCAAATTAGATGAAGGCTCAAAGTTACTGTTGTAGTATTTTAAACCAGTTATTAAACACACTATTACATAATTTATGCTTGAAGTACTGAACATATTCATATCATTTCTGGAATACGATTTTGCATTGTGAAAGGAAGATGCATTTTTTTTAGGCTCTCTCGTTACATCAAACTGTACCGCCTTCTCTCCTCCAAACAGCACGGATTCTGCCCTAGACGAAGTACTATAACCACACTTTAGTTTCTAATTCATGATATCCTGCAACACTGACAACAGCCTCCTTACATTGCACTAATTACAGATCTGACAAAGGAACTTGATCTCACTGACCACTACCTTCTCCAAAACAAGTTGAAATTAGCATCAGCCCAAACTTCACTCCTTGGTTTAAAAACGTCCTCACTGACAGACACTTCAGAGTTAAAACAAAACCCTCCCACTCAGAGTCTGCCTCTGTTATCCAAGGTATACCACACGGATCCATTCTTGCCCCTCCCTCCTCTTCCCCATATTCATTAAACTTCCTTGTGATGATTTCCCCCATTTCCTACTTATCCTTTAGGCTGATGACATGGTCATTTACTAATCAGATCACTTCCATAGCAACATTCAATGCCAATTCTACACAGACTTAACATGCACTCCACCAATGGCTTATAAATCATGGCTGTGCTTGCAAAATTAAATGCGTGTTCCAACTTCTTGTCAACCTCACAAAGACCAAAACTATGATTTTTGGAACCCCACAGAAATTCACCAAGCACCTAACATTTTAACTGTCTTTGACTTAAACAATCTCCACCTTCAACTACCTAGCATAAGGAGTTGATCATTGACTAAACTTCTATTTCCAAAGACAAACAGAGCCAAAATAAACTCCCTCCTCTTCTGGGTCAAAAAGATCTCCCCTTTCCTATCCCAAGCAGCCACAGCAGCCACTGGCTAAGGAGTTTTCCTTTCTCAACTTGAATATTGGTCTTCCAAACTTTGTTTTTGCCTAAAAGAAAAATAAATATTGCCATACTCCAGGTGATCTTTGCCAATTCATTACAAACTTGTCTCTTTGTGAGCATGTATCACCCTAAAAGAAGCCAAACGGTTATACATTTAAACAAAGATCTAACTTCTGTTAGGATTCCAGCTCTACAAACTGCTCCAAATCCACATATGTACTCCACTTGCAGCTAGACTTCATGACAAAATGTCCTCAAACTTGAAACACTACTCACAAGTTACACCAACTCTCATCCCTACAACCAATCTCCACCTACTCTTTGGCAAGCTGTCTTCTTCGACCTAAAGGAAGTAAACACTTACTCGAAATTCAGAATGCAACTCCAAAAAACACTTTGTCACAGCCAAATGTTTCTGCTTCAGTGTGCAACATATTACCAAATACACTATTCCTACCTCCTTTTTAAGTCTCTTTTCTCTCTCTCTCAGGATTTACTGAAGATTGAGACTTCCAACATAGCTGCACACTGAGTAACAGCTTAATTTCATCTCTTCCAGAGTGACAACAGAAACTCCAAAAAGACAGCCAGTGAATGTCTTTTGGGGTAAATTTTAGTTACTGGCTAGTAAGTGCACTTCCTGGATGCCAGCAAAAAAGAAATTCAGAAAATCTGAAAGAAAATTAACCAAAAAAGGTGAGGAGAAAATATTGGCTGGGAAGAATCCTGCAGCTGTTAGCAACAAAGCACTTCAAGCTCCAGTCTACGTGCAAGACATGACTTCCAGTAATCTAGTGGAAAAAATAAGTCAATTGTGCTCAGGGCTGATTCCAATAAATGAAACACTGAAGGAGAATATTATCTGAAGTTGATAAAAGGCTGGGCAAAATGGAAGATGCTATAAACAGATATTCAGATGAGCTGATAAAACTGCAAAAATCAGAGGTCGAAAAGAAAATGAGACTGCTCAAGAAGAGATATTTCAAAAAATGGTACAATTAGAGGCTGGAAGGAACAGACTGTAGTAATTTTATGAAAGCACAAATAAGCAACTAGACTGGTATTCCACAGCAGGGGTGCTAATCGAAAAGTCACATCATGCCTAAGCTCCAAACCTGGTCATGAGAAAACAGGCAAGAAGACCTTTAATAGTAAAGATGCGATCCTACCAGTAGAAAGCGTTGATTCTGACAAAATTGTGGCATAAGGACAAAGTGCCAAAAGGTGGAGACAGTGGAGCGTTGAAGGAAAATAATTACTCTGTGTACACAAGGCAGAAGAGGAGTAAATTTACTCCAGCAATCCGGAAATGTTGAGAAGCAGGTGTGAGATGCAAGTTGCTGTAGGTTTACCTTCATTTCATCACGAGCCATTTGTTCGACATCCTTCCATCGCAAGGACAACCGCAAAAACTCCCACTGACTCACATATGTTCAAATGGCTACAATGCAATTGCATTTAGCCATTCAAACGCATGGAAAAATGTCGAAAATGGTTTTTAGCTAAACCATTTTCGACATTTGTACTCTGAGGCTTTCAGTGATTCGCTCAATCGACTCGTGGAAATGCCTGATCGCACAAACCATTTGTGATCAAATGAAGGTAAACCATTGCTGTATCCAGCTATCTTCAGAATATTTTTTTCCTGGAGGGTCAAAGTCAATTTTTGATCCAAAACATGCTAAGGAGGAAATACAAAAGTTTGTCCAACAAAAAGTGAGCTATCAAACAGAAGGGGATTCTGCTTCTTATTCTTCTGATAATAAAACTCATACAGAAACTATGCCAGTGAAACCTTTCCAAACATTCCAAAGGAAAACATTTGAAAGACAGAAAAAAGAACAGGAGATGGCTAGAAGAACCAGGAGTATGCTGGAAATGAACCAGAGACTGGATATGGAACTTGGAGGGCAAAATTAAGAAAACCAGGAACTCTGAAATTAATGAATAAATGTGGGCTTAAAAATATCAGTTATATTTGTGAAAAAATGTGGAACAAAAAAACCTGGAAATATTAGACTTTTTTTACTTTGTTAAACTTATAGGGAACTCCGAAACATATACCATACTTCATGTCATTAATGTTTGGAAGAACATTAAGAAGAGAAGAGGAAGGAAAGAGGTAACTAAGTAAAAAACAATTTTTGTTCTTAACAGTATCTTTATAAAACATGACATATACTCCATGTTATAAAGTAAAAATTTTTCAGATATTTGTGAGTGTAAAAGGGATACTACAATAAATATGTGCCCCTTTTTCCCCTTCTTTTTGTCTTGTTCAGTTTTAATAAATGTAGGCACTGCAATGTAAAAAGATAAAGCATGGACAAAACAGCATGAGATTAAGTAAAACTGGTATGTTTTTTCTTACTTTTGCATAGGCAAATGGCTGCATTATGGCCCTTTGGCTTGATCTAATAACATATTTTAAGGGGAAGCAAGTAAACAAAATAACACTGAATGTAATCAAAAATTGTCCTCTAGCAAATAAATGCTCACAATGCAACATAAGAAGTTTGTAGTGGATGGCAACTGTGCATCTGGTTCTCATGTTTCTGTCGGGACAAGCTGATATGGGCAATAAGAACAGAATACTTCTTTCTTTCAGTGGCTAGGAGATGAGGTTTTCTGAAAGCATTCAATTTGTTTTCTACATCTGGAAGAGGAATAAAAACAGAAAACACTTCATGTAAGTACAGGTATAGGCGGCACTGTGTGTCTTAGCATAGATAACCTTCATTATAGGTCAATTCAAGCCTATGAGTGTGGTTGTCTATCTGGGACAATTGCTTCTGTTAGGAAGGTTAAACGTTAAACTGCATTACTTGAAAATGTACATAGTTTGTCTATTAAATTTAATAGTGGGTATGTTTTTTTTTTTTACTGAGGGTTTTCATTAAAACAGAAAGTTGTATAAGATGTGACATAGGTTCAATAGATATAACAAGAAACAAATGTATAAAAGATCAACTTGCCAAACATTAGACATTTAAAAAAGCTGTTAAACAGAACAACTGGGAATAATAACTTCTTATCATAATGACATTTTCCAGGTTCTCTTTTAATGTGAATGGTGTCACAAACGTATACAAAAAATGCAAAGTGCTATGGTATAGGAGACACATTAGGAAAGAACTGAGCATGTGAATATGATTATGAAAGGATATCAGGATGGCTATTCAGCAGAATATCTGGGACAAAGGAAAAGGGGAGTACTTACACTAACTGCAAGAGGTGCTCCAATAGTGACAGAAGAGAAAAAAAGAATGGTAGGTTTGTAGTAGTAAGGGGCTACTGGCAAAGGAAGAGGATTACATCGACACGTATTTATATTCCACCTAAACTGGTACAATGGAGCTTAAGAAATTTCTTGGAGAAATAATAAGCTTTCACCACTGAATATTACTTATAAGTGGGGACTAGAAATTGATTTGCAACAGTGAGGATGTATCTGGGAGCCTAGAAGGGAAAATAAAACAAAAATATGGTAGCTTTCTGAAGAAGTTTATGAAAATATTTGGTATGGAAGATGTGACTCCAGTAGAAAGAGTTTGGAGAGAATTTGCATATTATTCCCACAGCTCTGGGTTAGACTGGGAAATTTTATTTCCCAGGAACTTCTGCATTTCATTGAAAGTTTTGATACACATCCAATAACTATTTCAGATCACGCACCAATAACTAAAATAAAAATCCAGAGTAATGAAATAAAAATGAGACACTTGCGCTTCCCCACGTACCTGTTAAACAGAAAGGAATTGAAGGGAATGGCTAATGGAAATTCAGGAGTTATATTTTCTGAAGAAATTTCTATCTTACCTAATATCTAGAGAGTAGGATAAAATTTAAGTGGAGTTTAAAGAAGGTAGAAATAAAAGAAAATGAGAGATGGTTATGACGGAACAAGAATTACTTAGTGGGACTGACAAAGGTAAAAGTATTGCAGAATAGGGGGGATCTCACAGAAGAGGAAGAGGCACAATTGCACAGTGCTAAAGAGAAAATAAAGTACCACCTCGATAATATGCATGAGTTTAGATAGACTACTGTTAAGCAACTGTTTTTTATTTAACTCCAGAGCAGAAACGCTGTTGGCACAATAGCTCAGGCAACACAAAATAGAAAGGGTTGTTGCCAAGCTTGTACAACAAGGAAAATAACCAGAGATCCTGCAAATGTATTAGACATATTTCAGAAATTTTATGAAAATCTCTATAAAGCAGAGAAATGTCAAGAAAAGTTACAAATGGAAAACGTTTATGGAAGAACTGAATATGACAAGGTTTTGTTTAAAATTATTATAAAAGGAGGAGAAGCACCAACATCCTGGAAGAAAGGTGTGGTGGCTATAATACTTAAAGATGGCAGAGATCCATCAGATCCAACTTACTATAGGCCCATTTTGATTCTAAGCCATGATTATAAAGTGTTAATGTCTACAATGGCTAAAAGAATGGCAAAGGTGATGCCAGAGCTGATAGATAATGGATCAATGTGGTTTTGTGGAGGGAAGGCAAACATTTGACAACATTAGAAGAACACTGATGACCCAGAGGGAAGTAGAATGTAAGAAAATACACTGTTGTTGGTGGGCCCTGATACAGACAAAGCAGTCGACAGAGTAAGCTGGGATTTTGAGTACGGCATTTGCATTCCCTAATAAAACTAAAGGTTAATTAGGAGTCTGTACTAATCTGAGGTAAAAATTAAAATGTGGGGATTCCTCCTTGATAAGTTCTGTTTGAGCAGAGGAACCAGGCAGGGGTATCCTCCTTCTCCCTTTGTTATTTGCATTACATTTTTGAAACACTGGCAAAGAAAATAAGGGACTCAGAAATTCAAGGACGTAATTGGCATGGTAATCAAGAAAAGTTGGCTTTATTTGCAGATGATTATATTTTGTATCTGCTAAAACCAGAAAAGGACATTTCAGTTTTGTGGAATACTCTAAGGCAGTTTCAAATCTTTTTGGGATACAAAATTAATGAAGATAACACAAAGCCAATAGCTGTAAACTATGTACCCACACATGAATTGATTCAGCAATATTGATATTTATGGGAGCATAATAAACTGAAGTACTTAGCAGTATGGGATAAAAAGGATTCTGTTATGACAGCTAAGCATATGTTGGAAGACATTAAAATATAATACAAAAACTGAGAAACTGTAAGCTCTGTTTTATGGATATGTATAGCAAGATACAAGCAATGAAACAGTTTTTAGTCCCTTTGGTTTTATACACATCAGGCATATTTTTATCAAATCAGACAAGTTGTGGCAAGCAATTAATAAGCATTTGAAGGATTTTATCTGGGAGGGGAAGAGGGCAAGAGTCATGTGGGATAAGTTGATCCTTCCAAAAGAACAAGGTCGTTTGGGATTACCTGATTTGAAGGGGTAGTTCAGAGTTACACAGTTATGGCATCTAAACATATCACAAGCAGAACGCTATAATTCAAAGTGGAAAGGGATGATGCTGAAACAGGGGGAAAGCTCAGGAAACAAGGAAAAACTGGGATTTTGGATGCAAGTCCTTAAGGAGAATAACATTAATCATTCAGAACAGAATACCTTATGCTACTTTATGGACATAGTAAGAACTAAGCCAGTAAAGGAATGGAGACAGGAGATTCTGTCAATAGGGATGACTGCAATTAGGAGTACAGAGAAAATACAAGAGGAGGCTAGAAAATACTGGCAAACGAACCAAGGTATTGGGAGCAAATAATGAGAGGGGGAAAGATATCAGAATGGGAACAGGCCAATAATTCATGTGGACTGCAGGCTAGAGACTGACTTCCCTATCAAGGATTGACATCGGAGTACAGGCAAAGAGAAAGGAATAAGGAGGTCCTAAGTGACAGACCAGCACTGGTAGAGTTTTTAGTAGAGTCTGGAACAGAAGCTAATGTTAGAAAAGGATAATTTGTAGGACATATAAAATATTGCAGAATAACTACAGGAAACAGTCAAAAGGGGCTAGGAAGGCTTGGGAAGAGAGACTGGATAACCAAGTCACAAATAAACAATGCGAGAATACATGTACATGTTCCCAAATATGCAAAAAAGTCTACAATATTTAGGAACTTTGCTTGGAAGTGTTTGCATTGGTATTTTAAACTCAAAGCAGACTGCAAAAAATTCTTCAAGTAGACTGTAAATGTTGGAGGTGTAATGGTGAAGAAAGATGTAATTAGGAACATACATTTTTGTCAGTGTAATGAGATGGCAGACTTTAAAAATTACATGCAGACTACTCTGAGAAATACTGGGTGAGATAATTGGTGAAACTAAGGAAATTTTTTTTTTTGAGCTATGCTGCAGAATTGGAATTGCCTAGACATTATAAGGCCTTGCTGAATTGAATTCTGGTGGCTGCCAAAAAGCAATTACTAGAGTCTAAACCAAGTGTACTAGAAGTAGTGACTATAGTAATAAATGAACTGGAAGTAGGATTTGTAGAAAGAGCAGCAGAAATTTATATTGAAAAATGGGAACTGTGGGAACAATACATGTACATTAATGTTTTGGAGGAGAAATGAGGTTTAAGTGAAGGCAGTAACTAAATGAGTTATATAATGTTTGACTGACTATTACTGTATAGATTATAACTGACGTATAATGTTTGCAACTGAAAATTTGTCAATGAGGTTTGTTTTCATTTAAATAATTACATGCCTGTCATAAAAGATAATTCAATAAAAATGTTTATTATTATAAAAAAAATTTAATGAAGACTGACCCACTTTAAAAACAAATGTATATATTGTACATTGCACTGTGCTCGACTGTAAATTGCTCTGTGATTGTTTACTAGAATGTATATATTGTTTTTTTTCCCTACACAAGTAGTCTGAACTGCTCTGTTATTGCTTACATTTCTGTATTTTCTGTTTGTGAAATGTTTTGTATTTCACCTGGGCTAAGCATAAAATTGGTCAATACTGATCAGTGCACTAACCCAATAAAGAAAAATAAATAAATAAATGAATAAAGAAACAAACGTTGTGTGTACACAACAAAAGCTGGCTTTCACATTAAAAAAAAATGCTTAAGAACTAGCATAATGCAGGGTTATGGTAGACATTTTAAAAGACTCTTGTTAAGATGCAGTACTCAACATACACACTGAACACTGTCAACTTCTGCAGTTTTTATTATTTTTTTTTCCAGATTATTAACATGCACGTCTTACAACCCTACCTCATGGTATAGAATGTCAGCCTCCCCTTGGATGGGGATTTTGCACTACAAATATTGAATTGCCATTATGGACAGAAGTGTGTGTAGCATTGTTAACCTCGGAGCCTTGCATAATAAATAATGTCATCAATTTAAAATTATCAGGGCAACATATTAAACGGAGCAAGCATTGTATTGCTCTTAGCTGAAATCATTGTTAAATATACCATATCAGAGATCATCACAAAAATGCATTATAACAGCCTGCACCAGTGACATTCAGGGATAAAGTTCTGACTACGACCCAAGTAACATGAGTTGGATTAGTGGCTCAGATGCTTAATGGTACAAACAGGAAGGATGTGCCTGCTTCAGCCTGACAGGCAGAGGGATGGTGGTATTGACTGGCTTGTGCAACTGCTCTGGTGACATGCCAGGATGTGGGACGCCAGCACACACAGGATGTGTTTATGACCCCCAAGCCAGTGACAACAGCCTCCGTCAACGCATGTGGAGGAGCAAGCACGCAGGGACAAAAACACATAGGGTCGGACTCATGAATGCCTACACTAAATGTACAGTAAGTGCACACAATCTTTATTCAAGAACATTCCTACCACATTCTTTGTGCCGTTTCCTCACTCAGAAAGATTAGACTAAATGTAGACAGTCTACACACTGTGGTAACCTTCAGGAATTTCCCCCTAGATACTTAAGAATGTAAAAAAAAAAAAAAAAAAAAAAAAAAAAAAATCAGTAAGAAAACTAAAATTAGGAGGAAGAAGGTCGGCGTTATGCTTGTGTTGTCCATTCACACACAATGATGTACACTTAAGTGTAGGCATTCATGAATATCGCCCATAGATGGTCCAAGTGGAAATGCAACTGCTCATCTCATCTTATCACCACTGAGGTTAGAGTACTCATAACAAAAATGCTCTTATAGCTAGGATGCCAGCAAAAGGCACAAGCAGCCTTAATGTCTGCTTGTGATGGCCACCACCACATGGCTGTCACCACACTGGATCTGACGACTGTCTATCACTGATGAACAAGTGGTCAGGTAGAGGGAACCTTAATGGTTAGCAAAAGGGGAGTACCCAATAATAATGTATTACAATGTCTAATACAGTTTGTGATCATTCTTCAGAAAATATCAGCATGTTTTTGATTCCAGAAAGGGATGACCCTATATTTTTAAATGAAGGTTAGCAAACGAGTGCAAAGCTGTAATGGATGGGTGAATACGTGACGTTACATAATTTTATTTTATTTTATTTTGTTTATTACAAAAGTCAAAACTGGTAAGTCCCTATTTACAATGGAAGCCCAGGGAGAAAAGTGCTAGTATAAGTTTTAAAACATGGGGAGCACAAATGTAAATATAATACTGTCATAAAATAATAACACCTGCTTAATGTATACAGCAATATGTGCTTTGTGCCATTCGTAGACCGGATGCATACATCAGTACATGTTAAATCCAGAACATGCTGATTGGCTGCATGTGACTCTAATGAGTAAATGAAAAATTAGTAAACTGGTAGACATTTTGAACAGACATGGGTATTTACAACAGTATGTACCGCATGTACAATGTGACAACAGGGAAAACATGTCATGCAGCTACCCGTCTTATAGCCATAATCAATGGGATAGTTCCCAACTCACCAAAACAGACCGGTATATGTGAACTCACCAAAAGTATCAGAGAACCAAGGACAGCATGGTGACGTCTCATGCCACATAACATCTGTGCCTTAAAGTGCACAACAGTGTACACAGTTCCCAGCTTGTCAGTGAAATGTCCACTGTGTGGGGGGTATACAGTAAGAAGTGACCTGCAGAAGCATGGTACACCTTTGGTTGAAATACCTTTACTGAAGAATAGCAACAGATTCAAGTGGTTATCAATATGGCTGTGTGTTTTAGCCGTGAATTATGGGTCACATTAATTCTAGACTGTAACTACTGTCTGGCTGTTGCAAGGAACTGCACACCGTTTATGATCCCTTGCTATCACTGCACACTGGTGATGATCCCTTGCTATCACTGCACACTGGTGATTATCCCTTGCCATCTCTGCACACCGGTGATGATCCCTTGATATCTCTGCACACCGGTGATAATCCCTTGATATCTCTGCACACCGGTGATAATCCCTTGATTTCTCTGCACACTGGTGATGATCCCTTGATATTACTGTATGTCTTGTGGTGTGTTCAGGTTCCTCTGTAAATGGAAATGTTTATGATTGTTGTACAGTGCCCCAAGGATGGGGGTGTGAATCTGCTATTACAAACTCATTATTTTGATGACCTGATCCTCAATGGATATATGCAAGCAGTGACTTGTGTTTTGTTTGGCCAGCAGTGTTTCCAGTGAAGGTTTCCAGCCAAAGGATTCCTATGATAAGTTCCAATCAACAGACATTTAAATGATGTACCAGTTAGATGCATAAAGCCAAGCTAAAGTCATCACAAAACGCTTAATCACATTTCTGAGTAAAACAAAACTGCACAACATGCACACTATACATAACATTTACACTGAAACATTTACATTGAATCTGTAGGTGTAATATAAGACAGTAAAGTAAAGCAGAAAGTAGGGAGAGGTTGAATAAATACAAATAATGAGAAAGAATGAATAGCTAGCTATAAGAGGAACAGAAAGTAAAAGACTAATAAGTGAGTGTTGGTCTGTTAACACTGGTGCACACTTTGGTGGGAAACAGAAAGACAGTTTTACAAGAGTCTTAAATGGAACAATAAGATGAATGGTTCGGTGTCAGAGAATGACATCACCTGTTGTGAATGTAAGAAACACATGCCTTTACAAAACAGTACACTTACACCTGTTCACCTGCTGGTTTTGATACATAAAACAGCGTTACCTTATGGGTAAAATAACTAGTTCCTTTGCATCACAGATACGACACTTGGAATACTACCCCCAACTCAGTAAGTGCTTGGAATACTGCCCCCAACTCAATGATTGTATTTATGCAGACACTGCAAGGAAACGCACCCCCCCCCCCAAACTGGCAGAAAAAAATAGAACACTGTTCTTTCACTTCCAGGTGTCACTCACATAATAACTCATCAAGGGAGACAAACTATACTAAAGAGAAAAACAATGCTTCGGAGAAGGATATTATTGAGGGTTAAAACAGTATGTCAGCTTCTTGCAAACAACAGAACCAAATACTGCAACCACTCTATCATTAAGTAAAATAATCGGATTAAGCGCTGAAGCTGCTCGTTCCTTTTATGCTGGGAATGGTGAAGTCAGCTCATCATCACAACACAGTGACAGAAGCAGATTCCCCATGCGGAGTAGTGGGAGCAGTTGGTCTCTGTATGCAACCAAGTAACAAAATGACCCTTACGTTACAGATCTCTCTTCAATCACCAGCTCTCTCATTAAAGTTTCACAGCACATTATAGGTTCATAGGTTAGTACTAGGCTACCTGCCCTTTCAGGCCATTTTAAGCCTAGCCAGTTACCCCATGTGAGAATCAAACCCTGCACCTTGTGTCTGTAAGGTAAGCACCTAAACCATTAGGCCAATTTCCTTAATTTGTGTTGGCTGTTACATAGTCAGTGGGCAGGAATAGTATTTTACCAACACATCCCTGTACTTCACTTTCCTAAAGCAAACCCAAGATTAAAGCAGGAACTACAGAAATTACGATTTGCCCCTCTCTTTAAAAGGTGTAAGCTATCTTAGCCCTCACTGCCACTATGTAAAGGTCTACCGAAGTACTGCAGCCATAATAGACTCCTTTGGGAGGGTCCATTTTCCTACACTGTATGTTAATTGTAAGGTGCACTGTGGAAATAATGGATACAGGGGGAATGTCTTGGAGCAAAATGATACTCTGAACTATGTCTGCCATTTAAGACCCTTTGTGAAGGTGAAGAGGAGATCAGCATATATATTCTGGAAGAGTGAATAATCTGTTTCCTTTGGCCCCACCTACTTTGGGAGGAGCCAGCTACAAGGACAGGAAATTCTAGAGGCAGGAGTATCAATGAGAAAACACCTGCAAGGGAAAGGACTATATTTAAGAAATAAAAGGTAGAATTTCATGCTGTCTATCTGAACATGTAAGCCAATTATAAGATAAAATTGAATAGCTCGCAGAAAAAGAAGACCTATTTATTTTTGCTTTATGTACATCTCACCAACACAGTTCAGAATTATTGTATATACTGCTTTGTCATTTTATACAGTGAGGTTTCACCTCTATGCCTTTCATATCCCCTTAGTATTAAAGAACAGCACCTGCTTATTCAACGTCACCTTCCTTATTTTACAGACATCCATATACTAAAGCTTCCCTGACAGAAATGCTCTTACTTTAAACAGTTTATACCCCAAACAGCAGCCACTTTCACTTTTATTTCATCATCACACTTTCCTGTTACTTATGTTATCGTTTGTGCCTGTGTAACGAAACAATGATCAGTTCTGTAACACTTCATTATTTCAGTGAAATAAATGATTTAATATAACTACATGCAAATTTGCAACACATGATGCTGCATATCTGAATCATCCAGAGCCGATGTATACGGACTTCTTTTAGGAATAATTTTTACGAGTTGATCTGTATTCAGCTTGAGATATTACACTCTGAAGTCGTTAAAAGAAATGATAATCACACTGTGTAATGCATTCGCCTTTGGTATCAAACTGCCCAGGGTTAAAGGGAAGAAATAAATTAGTACAGAAAACAAACTACCTTAAACAACTGTCAAAGAATGATAGTGCAGAAAGATCACAATTTGATAAAACGGAAGCAATAAAGAGCCTGGCAACCTTTCTACAGTGTACTATGTACTAAGATATCAGAAAATCCTGACCGTATCAAATGGATGACCTTTGATATCATAACACACCACTAAACTGATAAAATAACACTCTGTCAAGTGTTGTTTACATTCAGAGGTCCATCGCTAAAGTTACATTTCCACACAAGGTAATACTTCACAAGGAGTAAAAGCATTCATACAAAAAAAATTTGAAATGCATTCTGGCGATTACTACACACACAGACACACACACACACTTATGGACATACACATTTACAGCCATTCAGTGACTGCATCAGGGGTGGAGGCTAAAAAGGAGCAAATAATTTATTACACCATAGTATACTGAAATATAAACATAAAATTCTTTAAAAAAATGAAAAGGTTGTTAACAAGGGAAGAGCACTTATCCAACTGGACCTATACCAGGACTCAGCCCAGGAACTCTGTCTGGTTAAGTGACTTCTTCAGTGACACATAGTAAGTAAATGGAGGCTTTAGGAATCAAACCCAAGACAGCTGCAGGGTACAGGTATATCAGACATAGTTTTAAACTCAATTAAAAAAAAGACTACTCTGTCAGAAAACCCAAAGCCGAAATAACCAAGCAGCCATGATGAGCAGCGCCGGTTGCTGCCATAAGGCTACAGCCAAGTTCTGAAAGGTAGTGTAGTTTGGTAGTCTCAACACAGTGAGGGATCCTTGTGCAGCAAAGCCATTGCACCGGAAGGGCAAAGAGAGGGAGAGAGTGGGGCTGCCCTGGACACAAGTTGTTAAAGGGTGTGATCAGCACTATATTTAGGGTGCTGGATGGTCCCTGTATACAGTACTGGCAATTATCACTGTGTAAACATCAATCAGCCAGCACTTGTACGCTAAGAAATGTAACACGAAGCTAGTATAGCTCTTTGCTACAGTTTAGCAAAGGTGTTTGACACAGTTTACTAAAGAGCTATTATGTTGCTAGATAACAGCACTTTGCCCATTTTTTCATTGCTAGTGAACACTGCACTACAGCGAGGAACTGTAACAGCTGCTTGCTATGTTTTTTGCTAGAGCAAAAGCCAGCTACATAAACTGAATTAATTGAATGGCTGTTTGTTGGTCCTCATGTATAACAAGACCTATTTTGGTCCTCATCTCTAAGGGTACTTTTTTCTCCTCTCCTTCAAATGGAGGGGGCACTGCCAAAGGCCCCAAGGCACCAACCAGCCTAGATACAACTCTACTGTGCAGAAATACCTATTGGTATAATTACTAGGTATCTGGACTAAGTCAGAAAGTCAGGGATTCAGGTGGCTGGAACTGTCTCATATTACATGGAAGTACATTAAATAATGGCACAGAAATTGCTCCTGACACCACCACCAAACCGCTGGGTGTAACAATAGATAATCTCAACTGTGACACACATTAATTCAACTATTAAATCAGTTAATAGAAAACTTGGATTCCTTTATAGAATCAAGCCCTTTCTCACAGCCTCAGCTAAGATTTCTATTGCCCAAACCCACATCATTTCCACCCTTCTCTATGCCTCCCCTATCTATACTAAACTATCCAAAAGCAATCTGAATAAACTAGCAACCTCCTACAACAACATAGCCAGATTTACCACCGGTGCCCCTTTCTGTACTCACCACTGCCTTAATCTTAAACTTCTAGGATGACTGGAAGTACAAAACCAACTACTTTTCCAGCAACTCATTTTTATCCATAAGATCTTACATCATCCTACAAATACTCCTGTACTCTAACCTCTTCAATTCCTATAAAAATCTACCAACCCTAAGATCCGCTAAGAAGCTACAAGTAGCCACCATAAAATCCAACAACAAATCCGGGGACTGCCTGTCCTCTAATGCTGTTGGCAATACTTGGAACAAACTTCCAAGAGAAATAACATCCCTTACTTCCACCAACCTTTCCAAGAAACAACTGAAAAATCTTCATTAAAAAACAATGGCTCTGCCCCTGCTCCAATCCTGACTGATACTATTCTCCCTTTGTCTAAATACTTCTCAACTAAAAATACTTCTCTATCCCCTAATTTGTCTTAGAATCAATTCATTTTTTCTAACGCCTTACTGTGCGGCGTAAACTCATGTACATTAAGTTTTTTTTTTTTTTTAATATAACTGTATAATAACAATATGTTTTTCCTATGTGTAACCTTATAACTGTTGCTAAAACATTTGCTAATCAATCAGTTTCATACTTATGTAATTGCTTTTGTTTCCACTGTTTTTGTGGACTCTATGTATAATATTTTTTTTCTCGAAGCTTTTCTCCTCGGGCCTATACTGAAAATGGACATATATACAGTTAGACTAGCCCGGTCAACAAATGTAAAATAAAATAAATAAGTAGAAGAAACCCAAGTAAAATATTAAAAGAAGTACTAGAGAGAATTAATGTTATTATTATCATCATCATCATCATCATCACTTTTGAGCAATAATTCCCAACTGTGGTGGTTATATTAGAATTTCCTCACAGTTTGGAGTGGTTTGTTCACAAGGGCTCTTTTCAGGGGTGACCAAGGAGCACGGCCTAGTTTAGAGACATGCTAAGAGTGACAGACCATGCAAATGGATACTGTGGGAATCAAATTGAGAACTACAGGATAAATAACAGCTCATAGCTTTAACAGTAAAACTTAAACATTTAGTTCTCGATTATCAGTAATTATTCTAAGAGAAGGTTAAATGGAGTGTACACAGAAATGTATGGGTACGGGGCGTGGCCAAGGATGAACACAGGATAGCAGCAGATTTCTTCAGCTCCACCAATTTCATTACACTGACAGGAATTAATTACTTAAAAAATTAATTTTTGAAGTAATTTTCTTTCTAAATACGTTTGTTTTATATAGTTCTTGAACTATATCTAAAAAAGAAAGGAAATCTTAACAATATTCCTGTCAGAAATCACTGTGGAAATTTTCCTGTCAGTTTATCAGTCTGAAATGAGTTCCAGTAAGACAAATTCTCAAGACTCCAGCATCAAGAAAAAACTTCAGTCTCTGATAATTATAATCCAGCAACTTACTGATAAAATGGATACTAAAATAGACACCTTCATAGAAAAAACTACAAAACAAATAGACCTGTTACATACAGACCTGCAACAACAGAAGAACCAGATGACAGGCATAGAAGAAGCTGTGAATGACATGGAAAATAGAATCCAAGAAGAGGAAATCAACATTGAGTTTCTGCTGAAACAAAATACACATTTACAAACAAAGCTGGATGACCTGGAAAATAGATCTAGGTGCAATAACATTAGGATTTTTGGACTGCCAGAAAATATTGAAGGTAACAATATTACTTCTTTTTTAACAACTTGGCTCCCTAAAACTTTAGACTTACCAGAAGCATTCTCTTTTGGTATCGAAAGAGCACATAGATCTATATAGCTAATACTAACTCTAACAAAAAATATCCTAGATCAGTTATAGTTAGATTTCTATCATCTTTTGATAAAGAGATGGTTCTTAAATCTGCTTGGGCTAAAGCTCCTGTTAAGATTAATGAGACAACTGTGCGTTTTGACAATGACTATTCTTCCATGGTAATAGCTAAAAGAAAAGTTTTTCTGCCACTAATAAGGGAGCTTAAAAAAGCACAGTTTAAAACATACCTTCTGTTTCCAGCCAAGCTTAAAATCTTCCTTCCTGATGGTCCTAAGGTTTTCGATGATTTAGACTCTGCTTTACTGTTTGTCAAAGAAAAAAGGATTTTAGATAAAACAGAAGAAATGGAATGGGCTAGTTCTTCATTAAAGAGATTGGCAACTGAAGCTTCGTGGAAGACTTCAGAGAAGAAGAAGAAACTAAAAAACAAATGATTTGTTATATGTTTTTTTTCTCTCTCATCATTTTAGTTCATTATTAATCTTTTTGAATATAGTTCCTGCATTTCCAGAAAGCCACAAATATTTTGGAAAAGATTTAATCAAAGTTATTCCCTATGTGCAAAGAAATGTTTTGTTTCATAACCAGTCAAAATACCTGAAGATTTAATGGCAAGCTGTGATTCAATTTGTTTCTCTTTCTGAAAAGAAGTAAGGTTAGTAATTTGATACATTTTTATCTTTACCTTTTTTTCCTTCTCCTTTTATTATTTTCTTTGTTTAAACAATGACATTCTATTTAGATTATGTAGTGGGTAAAGGGTGGGGAGGGCAGGGAGAGAACAGTAATGAAAATATCATTAATAGAATAATAACATATTTATTCCTTGTAAAAGTTTTTATAAGTTCTTCAAATGCTATTTCTAATTATACTTTCTTGATTATACTGCTTATGCCTGTTTGTAAATAATCTGTTATGCTTTAACTAATAATAATCAGAACTAAATAAGAGTAAATAATATGTTTTATTTTTAACTCTATTAATATAAACAGTAAGTAACATTCCATTGTATATACTTCTTACAGCTTTCTCTTACATTTTTTTTTATTTCTGCCTCACTCCCTTTTATTTTCTACTCTCTTTCTTTTCTTTATTAATATATAGAAATGCTTTTGATTGTGTGGGCACAGTGAATAATAGGATTTGTATGAAAATTGAGTTGGGAGAAGAATGTTGAGTTTTATTGCTTGTTGGTAATTTTGGGCTTAATTTCACTTACATAGAGGCTGTAATGATCTGTGGAATACATTGTGAAGGTTTTGTCATGTTTAGATGCATTTACACTGCTAAATGAATGTTTGTCACTAGTTTTAATAAGTTTCCGCCAAAATGTTAAGAGAGACAATCTGAGATGTGGGCTGTCTCATGCACAGTGTTCATGAGTTACTTCAGAAGCTTCAGCTCACAGAATTCTCACAGAGAAACTGAAAACAGTTAGTATAACCTTTGACATAGTTATCACACTGACACACCACAGATTCAGGAAAATACTCTATTCATAAAATATGTCAGTTATAATGTTTTGTTTCATAACCAGTCAAAATATCTGAAGATTTAATGGCAAGCTGTGATTCAATTTGTTTCTCTTTCTGAAAAGAAGTAAGAGGCTGTAATGGTCTGTGGAATACATTGTGAAGGTTTTGTCATGTTTACATGCATTTACACTACTAAATGAATGTTTGTCACTAGTTTTTAATAAGTTTCCGCCAAAATGTTAAGAGAGACAATCTGAGATGTGGGCTGTCTCATGCACAGTGTCCATGAACTACTTCAAAAGCTTCAACTCACAGAATTCTCACAGAGAAACTGAAAGCAGTTAGTATAACCTTTGACATAGTTATCACACTGACACACCACAGATTCAGGAAAAATACTCTATTCATAAAATATGCCAGTTATAATGAGTCTAAATGATGTAGTTTCTTGTAGTAAGTAAATGTCTTATTTTAGAAGGCATAGAAAATGAAACATTTATTTAAATGTTTTTGAAAATCTACTTAACAGCAGCATAATAATCTGTGTTAAAAATTTGTGTTCCAAACATATACTTTACTATAACTCATTTAATTCATCTGATTGACAAGCATAAATAATCTTATAACTCTATTCTGGAAGAAATGTCATGTGATATATTTTAAAGCAGTAGGTTAGCATGATTGTAAAATCTGGTTACTAAAATGTGTTTGCTGTGCATTATTTTGTATAAAGCAGACAGATTTATTCTAGGGACAGCAAGTAGGATAGTGCTCAACAAAGACACAACTCAGTGAGATCAGATATATATATATATATATGTGTGTGTGTGTGTGTGTGTGTGTGTGTGTGTGAGTGTGATGGCTTTTTTTTTATATAATAATGCAAGTGTTTCTGAGAATCTGCATAACTATCCAATATGATTTATAATAATTTCTATGAATACAATATTTTACTCTATTGACAAAATGAATGTTTGCCACAAGTTTTAATAAGTTTCGCCAAAATGTTAAGGGAGACAATCTGGGATGTGGGCTGTCTCATGCACAGTGTCCATGAACTACTTCAAAAGCTTCAACTCACAGAATTCTCACAGAGAAACTGAAAGCAGTTAGTAAAACCTCTGACCTAGTTATCATACTGACACACCACAGATTCAGGAAAAATACTCTATTCATAAAATGTCAGTTATAATGAGTTTAAATGATGTAATTTCTTGTAGTAAGTAAATGTCTTATTTTAGAAGGCATAGAAAATGAAACATTTATTTAAATGTTTTTGAAAATCTACTTAACAGCAGCATAATAATCTGTGTTAAAAACTTCTGTTCCAAACATATACTTTATTATAATTCATTTAATTCATCTGATTGACAAGCATAAACAATTTTATAATTCTATTCTGGAAGAAATGTCATGTGATATATTTTAAAGCAGTAGGTTACCATGACTGTAAAATCTGGTTACTAAAATGTGTTTGCTGTGCATTATTTTCTATAAAGCAGACAGATTTATTCTAGGGACAGCAAGTAGGATAGTGCTCAACAAGGACATAACTCAGTGAGATCATATATATATATATATATATATATATATATATATATATGTGTGTGTGTGTGTGTGTGTGTGTGTGTATGTGTATGTGTGTGTGTGTATGTATGTGTGTGTGTGTCTGTGTGTATGTGTGTGATGGCTTTTTTTTAATAATGCAAGTGTTTCTGAGAATTTGCATAACTATGCAATATGATTTATAATAATTTTATGAATACAATATTTTACTCTATTGACAATAATGAGTTTAAGTAAATGCTCATATACAAACAATTCAAGATTTTTTTTTGGAAGCTGTTAATAGTATTCACATGACAGAAAATAGATGCATCTTAATATATGTAATGTCTGAATCATATTAGCCAAAGTTTTTGATTTAAATGAATGTTAGAACCTAATTTTCTCTCCTCTTATTTCTAACATCAAGATTATTTGAATGCTATTTGAATACAAGTGTTATATATTACATAGATCTATATAGTAGTATGAACAGTTTAAAAAAAAAAAAAAAAAGTTTATTTTAGTTTATATGATGCTGTTTTACCAAATGTGTAGTTTTGTCTTGATAGATAATTGAATTGAAAACTGTTAACCTCAGTTAAATATAACTAGTATTAAATTGATAAGGTGGTAGCTGAGGTACTGCTGCTTAGGGTAGGGGGTTAACTTGAGTAGTAAATACTACTCTAAGTTGCAGTTTTCAACTCCAGGCTGGATGCAAGGTTTAATCCTTACATTATTTTCACTTGTTCATTGTTATATGTATATAGTTTTGACATCCACAATATATTTTGTATACTCATTGTCACTACAAACAAAATTGAATCCTATACAAAATCCCATAAGAGATTTAATAAATACAGCTATATTTAAAGGTACACCTAAAAGAGGAGATGTAACATTATTTATCTTGTTATTTGTTATTTCGATCATAAGATTCTTGAGTTTTAAAAATGCCAAATGACATCTTTAAAAGGAATTTCTTTAAACATTAATGGATTGAATAATCCGTGTAAAAGGGCAAGCCTAATAAGATACATTAATTTACACAAGGCCAATCTAGTCTTCCTGCAAGAAACCCATCTCTTGAAAAAGATATTGATAAACTAGCCACTAATAAGTATACAGTATTGGTTAGTTCAGAGCACACTCAGAAAAAAAGAGGAGTGGCTATTTTATGGAATAAAAGTATGCCCATTCCTAATACCATTAAGTCTTTTCAGGATGACAAAGGAATGTTTTGTATGGTTACAATACAAAATAATGGGAAGACTTACACTTTAATTAATGTATATTGGATACCTGAAATTGGTATTAATACAGTGAAACATCATATTGATAAGATCATATCATTCTCTATAGGGGATATTATTTTAGCTGGTGATTTTAATTGTATACTACATGAAAGTGATACTACCACTATAAGGAAAAGAAGAATTACATCTAATGCAAAACATTTAAATGATTTTGCTAATTCTTATCATTTGAATGATATTAATAATCAGATAGATTCAAAATCATTACCATACACCTTTTTTTCTAACAGATGCAAAACTTATTCAAAAATAGATAGGGTCTTTATTTCTAACCAGATGGTAACAGATTTAATTAATTCCAAAATCATTTCATGTTCTATATCTGATCATAACTCAATTGTTTTTGAATTCATGATAACAAATACTCATAATGTTCAGATCAAAAGGATACCAGCATACTTAACTCAGCTAAAAGACTATAAAGAATATATACTTTCAGAAGTACATTTTCTAGACATAAATAATACTCCTGAAGTCTCCATTGTCTATGTTTGGGATGCCTTAAAATCATATCTATATGGACAAAGTATCAGATGGTATAATAATAAAAGGAAATCTTGGGATAAGGAATTGTTAGATATTCAAAGTAAATTAGACTCTTATAAACATAATAATAAAGAAAATATTATGGACAAGAAAGTTATTGAAGAAATAAACAAACTAAATGAGAAATACAAAGAAATTTTAACTCATAAAGTTAAAATAACTTTAGAGAAATACAAGTTTTGTCTTATTCAATAAGCCCCAAATACTTACATAGACTTAAAAATAAAACAAAAGATTGAATAAACAAAACCATATCAAAGAAATCTTTTCTCTAAGGAAAAGAAGAATGTTTCTAGTATACCAGAAATACTGGATGAATTTAGAAATCACTTTCACAAGATTAACCATAACAACATTAACATGGAACCTAAAGATAAAATAAAGGAGTTTATAACCACAAACATGAATAAAAGCTTAATAAACAACAGATTAAACTATTGGACAAGAGTATTTCATATACAGAAGTTATTAAACAAATAAATAAGCTTAAATCAAACAAAGCACCGGGTAATGATGGTATTATACCAGAGATATATAAAATCCTTTCTAAAACTACATATTCATTAATACATAAGGTTTTTATTTTGGCCCAAACTGAGTTAATAACCCCCCCATCTTGGCAATATACATTTATTTCACCAATTTTAAAACCTAATAAAGATCCAACTAGATGTTCTTCATATCGACCCATCTCATTACTTAATGTTGATTATAAAATGTTTATGAGTATTTTTGCTGATAGATTGAAGACAATCATCCCGGCATTATAGATATAGATCAGGCGGGCTTCATTGTAAATAGAAATACTTTTGATAATATAAGAAGAACTTTAACATTAATTGATTTTGCAAATAGGAAAAAGAAAGATTTAACACTTATTAGTCTTGATATAGGTTCAGCATTTGATTCAGTAAGTTGGGACTATCTGTTTACCTTACTGAAATGCACAAACTTCTCTGATGCATTTGTAAATTTAATTGAGCATTTATACAAAGGAACGCTGGCTTATATTAAGGTAGGAACATATGTTTCACAAAAATACCCATTCTTAAAGGTACAAAGCAAGGATGTCCACTTTTTCCACTATTATTCACTTTAGTAATGGAGCCTTGGGCTAATTTGATTAGAAACAGTACTGACATAGAGGGTTTTGAAATAGACGAAAATACAACATCAAAAATTCAACTTTTGCAGATGATGTTCTAATTACATCAGCAGGATCTAATTCTTCTATGCAGTCTTTATTTGATAAAATGATGAATTTTAAAAGTATTTCTGGTTTAATATTTAATGAAGAAAAAACTAAAATACTACCTATATATACACGAAAAAATATTCTCCTTAGTGATTTTACTAAATATGTACCCAATTCAGGTCAGATAACTTATTTAGGTATAATACTATCTAAAGATATTAAATCTATTATATATAATAACTATAATACCTATTTTCTTAATATACAAAATCTTTTAATACCTGGAATAATATGTTTTTACTATGGAGGAGAGACTTACAATTATTAAAATGATAATATTCCCCAAGATTTTATACTTAATACAATCAATAATACTTTCACCTACAAAAATAATTATCAAGAAACTGAATACACTAATGTTAAATTTCTTATGGGCACCTAATAGACCTAGGATTGCATTAAAGAAACATACTAATAGCTGGTCTCAAGGGGTATTTCTTTTCCAGACTTTAATTTATATATTATCTCTTCCATTATAAAAGTTATTACTTTATTAATAGATCAGTCATATATCGCAAAATGGAAAGATTATTGGGAGCTAATTAGTATGCACTTCATGAAAATCTCCTTAACACATAAAAATATGATTGTAAATAACTCCATGTTGTGGTTGCTAAAGGAATTTTGTACTTCACCTATTACACCTAAACATATGGTTTGTTACCCATTAAATATTATTATTAGTTATCGTAACTTTATATTCATGCACCCTAAGTATAGGGAATGGAATTTTATTGTATTCCCTATAATGTATACTCAGGGTATGCTTATGTCATCTACTTCTGAAGGAGCTCATTTAGCTATAGATAATGATCTAAAGTACTGGTACCAGCTGATATCTGATAATAAAGTTAAAAATCTAGATTTCTTAAAACAAGAATTTGATCTAAGAGAAACTTGCTGGTTAGAGGTTCAGATCTTTAGACAACATCTCATTGATAGAATAGATCTAATGTCTATAACAGTTAAAGAATCTATTCCAAAACTGATTGATTACTTGATATTAAATTTACAGCATAAAGTTTCTGATAAAGGTAAACTTTCATATATACATAAAATTATCAGACAAGAAACTTTTTACAGTGTAGATTCATACTGGAATTATTTCAGCTCTATTAATGGGGACCCACCAACTTAAGAAGATAAACAATATATATTGGAATCTGCTTATAGAACTACATCTTCCATTGTCTGGAGACTTTATACATGGAAATTTTTACATAGATCTTTTTATACACCTTTGATGATGAATAAAATAAATAATAAAGATAATCTATGTAAGAGATGTAATGTAGAAATTAATGCTGACTGGGCTCATATGTTTTATGACTGTATGAAGTTGAAAGAATACTGGAAGTCAATTAATGAATTTTTGCAGGCTCTTTTTACAGATAATTTCATTATTTCTAAGTCTCTTATATTATTCAACACACCTGTACCTCAATGTGTTAAAAAGATTAAGCTTCCCTTGTTATGGTCTACCTTAGCAGTGGCCAGGAAAATAATAACTAGAAATTAGATTTCAGATACACCTCCTTCGTTCAATGAATTTAAAAATGTTATGAATATAATGTGCCATATGGAAATAAGCACAATTAGAATGAGAACAACTAGAAAAACATCATATTATATTGTATGGGATAATTTACAAAATTTGTTAAAAAAATTCTAATTTCAATAGCACGGTATTTTAGTTTAATTAATTGATCTGATTGTAGTGGATGTCTTTGTAAATACTTTAGTTGTTTTGTTGAATATTATAATAATACCTATTTTTAATTACTTGTATAAAATTGTTATGATATTTCTCTTATATGTTAAAACAATAAACCTGTTTTGAAAAAAAGAAATGTATGAGTACTAAACATAAAGACAGAGGTGCCCTAGTGAACAAAACTGAAGAGCACTTAGGCTTGCAACATGAGCTGTGCTAGTTTCACCCTTCTTACCTATAATGCCTCTGTTTCCCCATCCACCTCCAGTTCTGAAAGTGGAAAAAGCTACAGCAATAAAATATGTGGAACTAAACTTGCTGCAGGATCAGAAGCCATTATGACAATGCAAGATGGTTTCATCTATCTGATGGTCCTCTTCCAACATATTTCACAATGTAAGTATCCAAAACTTTAAACCTAACAGGGAAGCAATCTATCAGACATAACTGACAGCATAGAGTCCCTTACTAGTCCAACTGGGTGGCCTCACTATGTGAACATATTCAACACTCTGGCCCCAAAACTGGTCTATGCGTGGGAAGTAAAGTCTAGTTTACAGTGTTTTACACACATATTCAGCAAAACACACAGAGTTAGTGCAAAAATATTGTCCACAGTTGCATTTTGGAAAACAATGGTGGAACGGATAAAGTGGCCAGTTGGCCACGGTTATGGTGGACAGAACACTTAAGTGGCACAGGGAGGTGTTTTCCATGGGATAAATGGTGCAAGTGGGTACAGTCTGAAAGTGTGATGGGCCTTGTTTCTTTACTTTCTTGCATTTCTGCACCGTGGCAAAGACAATAAGTCATTTTACTGTCTTTGTTAATGTTCACACAGTAACCAAGTTGTCTCTAAACAACACTGCATTACAATAGGCATTTCCCTCTGTTAGCACACTTTGGAAATGAAAATGTTAAGTGAAGAGGCTGGTTTAAATTTAACAATGTAGATACCGCAGGGATGAAGAAAGTACAGTTGTGTACACTTGCCATAAATGTAGATGTTCGAGTGTATTCACTGTTGCAGTCATTACATTTGGGTTATCTGCCTGCAGGTAGCCCTCAGCCGGCCTGAATCTTGAGTCTTGGATTCCGGCGTCGGATACTGTCAGGTTGTCAGGGGTATAAAACATGAAGCCGACACCATTACAACAGTTTTTCTTGCCCCAGATGTCAGGTGCCTCCATAATGGGAAGCAATTATATGTTAGGTTACACCTCCAACAAAAAGCAAATACACCAAACAAGAAGGAAGGTAGAGCCAAGAGAAGTCAGGGGGCTGGAGGGAGGGTAACCAGGACTGCAACAGTGAATACACTCGAACATCTACATTTGTGTTGAGTGTACACAACTTTACTATATTCTTCGTGTTTCACTGTTGCAGTCATTACATTTGGGTTGAATCCCAAAGCTAAGGAAGGGAGGAGGAATTTAGAGAGCATTAGGACCAGCTATTAAGCCCTGCAAGACTGCAGTGGCAAAACCAGCTCTGGGATTTAGAAAAGAAAGGCAAGTGGTAATGCTTGGTGAAGGTATGTACAGAGCTCCAGGTAGAAGCTTCTAGCATGTCCCTGGTAGGGACTCCTCTGAGGAAGGCTGTAGAGGTAGATGCAGCCCTGGTGGAATGTGATCTTATCCCCTGTGGGGTAGTTTTTCCATGGTGCTTATAGCAGAAATGAATGCAATGGGCTATCCATTTAGAAATGATTTGGTTTGAAATGGCCTTCCCCTCTGCCCCTGCAGCAAAGCCAACTAGCAGCTGTTCAGATTTTCTGAGACTTGGTCCTGTCCAAATAAAATCTAAGTTGTCTGTGCACGTCCAAAGAGTGCAGTATTCGTTCACCTTTGTTTTGTGGGTTCGGGAAAAAAGTAGGCAAATGAATGGACTGATTTAGGGCCACACTAGACACCACCTTGGGCATAAAGGAAGGATTGGTCCCGAGGGAAACCCTGTCTGCATGGAAGATAATTAAGGGCTCCACTGAAATGAGGGCCTGTAATTCTGACACTCTTCTTGCTGAAGTGATGGCAAGAAGGAAGGCTGTTTTCCAAGAAAGGAATTTCAACTCTGCAGTTGCAGCTGGTTCAAATGGAGTGAGAGTGTGAGCTTTTCCAATACAAAGTTAAGGTCCCAGGCTGGAGTAGGGGCTCGCCTGGGGGGGTCTTAAATTTTTGGCCGCTCTGAGGAACTGCTTTAGCAGGGGGTGAGAAAAGTGGGGTGGTTCAGTATTATAATGTGCTGAAATGGCAGAGGTATGAATTTTAATTGACGAGAAGGAAAGGCCCTTCTGGAGCACTTCAGTTAAGTACTGAAGAATATGAGGTAAGCTGGGCACTGTTGTGCCCATCCCCTGAGTTTGGCTCCAGAAACAGTATATTTTCCACTTAGCATAAGATTTTCTAGTGTTAGGCCTCCTTGCTTCCAGAGCAACATCTAACACCCGCTTACTGAGGGATTCTATTGGAGAGCTTAAGGGATGAGACAGGCTGCAAGGTTCAGGGTTTGAACCTGAGGGTGCAGAATCTGGCCCGCTTGCTGGGACAGCAGGGAAGGTGTCTGAGGTAGGTGCCATGGCTCCAGAAGTATCATACTGCGCAAGAGGGGGTAGCAATGCTGGTGTGGCCAGTCTGGTGTAATCAGTATTGTCCTCGGTTTGTCCTGTTTGACCTTTGGCAGAACCTTCGAGAGGAGAGGCAGAGGGGGAGAGGCATAAATCGAGAGGTTTTCCCAGGTACAGGACAGGGCATCCACTTTCCAAGCTTGACTGAGGAGTCCTTGCGCAGAATTTGTCCACTTGGTAGTTCTGGGGGAGGCAAACAGATCTATTTCTGGAGTCCCCCATTTGTTCAAGAGGTTGAATATTTTTGGTTCCAGTTTCCATTCGTGTGGGTCCATGACATTTCTGCTTAGGGAGTCTGCCAGTGAATTTAGCTTGCTTGGCAGGAATCGAGCTTGTAGGTGCACTTGGTAGCTCAAGGCTGTGTTCCCCAGAGCCATGCCTAGTCTGCAGAGAGGGTATGAGTGGGTTCCCCCCTGCTTGTTTATGTACCACATAACTGTGGTGTTGTCTGTCTTTACCAATAATTGTCCTGGAAGGATGTGGTCCTTGAAGGCTGTCAGGGAATTCTGTACAGCTAGCATTTCTTTTTGGTTGATAGTAGGTGCATCTGACTCTGGTTCCATTTGCCCTGAATGCACTGCCCTGCCAAGTGAGCCCCCCCATGCATAGTCTGATGTGTCTGTTGTTAGGGTTTGGGTGGCAGGGGGTTGATTGAAAGGGAGCCCCTTGTTGAGGTGGCAGGCCTCTGCCCACCAAAGGAACTTGTGTCTTTATGCAAGGAATGATAAGAATCATTGTTTCCAGGTCCTGAGAATGTTGGCACCATAGGCTTTTTAGATACCATTGTAGTTTCCTCTTATGCAGTCTTGCATATGGAATTAGTAGAATGCAGGAGGCCATGAAACCCAGGGCTTGCAGAATTTTCCTTGCAAATAGCTGGGTCTTTGTGGCCAGTAGTTTGAAGTAGGCTGTCAAATAAACTTGTTTCTCTGGCATGAGGAAAGCCATCTGGGAAGCTGTGTTCAAGTTTGCTCCCAGGAATACAATCTGTTGGAGGGTACCAGGTAAGATTTATTTTTGTTTATGGTGTACCCCAGCAAGGTTAGAAGTTTATTTACAAATGCCAGATGTTTTAATAGCAAGTCCTGGCTTTCTGCCTGAATCAGACAATCGTCCAGGTATGGGTATATCTGAATATTTTTCTGCCTGCAAAATGCAATGGCTGGAGCTAGACATTTTGTGAATACCCTGGGCGCAGTAGATAAGCCAAAGGGAGGTGCAGAGAACTGATAGTGCATGGAGCCTGCTCTGAAGCGTAGGTATTTCCTGCAAGATTCCCTTATTGGAATGTGCAGGTAAGCTTCCTTTAAGTCTAAGGTTGCCATCCAGGCATCTTTGCCCAGCATAGGGAGCAGCTGTTGAAGTGTTAGCATTTTGAATTTTGGGATTACCAAAAAGGTGTTTAGAATAGAGAGGTCCAGGATATGATGCCAGGAGCTGTCTTTTCTGGGTACCAGGAAAAGTCTTGAGTAAAAACCTTGTCCCCGTTCTTCTGCTGGGACAGGTTGAATAGCCCTGATACTTAGAAGAGAGAGAACTTGCTGTTGAGCCTCTGCCCACTGACTTGGGGGTAGGTCTGGCCAACCATTTGGGGTTGGTAAGGTGTGGAAGTGGAATCTGTATCCTTGGAAAACTATATTTAAAACCCATTTTTCCTGGGTAATGAGTTCCAGTTTTTTTGCATGCAGGGCGAACTTTCCTCCTAAGTGAGCAGGCTGTTGAGCAGGGCTTGGAAGGGTTAAGGTTAAATCATTGTGACATTTTTCCATAGGGGGTGTCTTACTACTTCCAGCTTTGGAAGTGGGACCCCCCCCCCCCCCCACACACACACACACACTGCTTAGGTCTGTGTGTAGCCTGAGACTGTAACCTAGGTGGTCTGCTGTTCCTGGGTTTGGACAGAGAAGGCCTGGAAGAGACTGGAAAGGACCAATTCTTAGAAGGCCAATGCCTACTAAATCTGGGATGCTGTACTTGCAGGAAATATTTAACAGTTTGCATAGATTTAGCTTTTTCCTCCATCTTTTTAAGGACGTCTTCTGCTTTGTTGCCAAAAAGGCGGTCATGGTTTAAGGGAGCATCCAGTAATTTAGCTTTAAGATGATCTGGCAAGTTTTGCTCCTTAATCCAAGCATGCCTTCTAAGTACAGACCCAGTGACAGCAGCCGTACAAGATGCTTCTAAAGACTCAAAACCACATTGCAAAGTATGTTTACCTACTTGTTCAGCAGTATGCATTAAATCCTGTAATTCTTTATGTTCAGCACAGTCAGGAATAAACATAATTTTCTGTTTAAGTAGTCCCAGAATATGCTGCTGATACTTTAACATATGAAACTGGCACTTTAAGGCCCTAATGGCTAAAATAGCAGAATTGTATACCTTCTTACCCCATCAGTCCAAGGCCCTGGAATCTCTATCAGAGGGGGTAGGATTTTTGGCAGCAGTAGCCTTAATGCCTTTTGATCCTTGGGAAATGGTCTCTGGATCCACAGTAGGATTCTTGAAGAGGAACTTGTGAGAGTCAGGTACTCTAATACCGGTCAGGTTTTCTATGAGCTGGAGGTAAAGTGTCTGGGGCCAGGCTAGATTAAGCCTCTTTTTGGAGTCAGAGTAATCCTGGCTTTCCCAGTGGAAATGCACCCTAAGAGTGTGCAAGGTTTCACCAAAAGAAAAATCTTCTGGAGGGGAAGCAGAGGGAATGGAATCCTCTGCATCAGAATCCTCATAGGTAGATAAGGGCAAATCCTGGTAATCAGAAGAAACAGAAATTTCAGAATCCTGATCAGAAGAATCAGAAGGAAAATCAGTTCTAGGTCTCTTAGAGGGGGAAGGCTGGCTTCCCCTAATTAAAGTAATAAGGTATTCAGCCAGTCTAAGCATTTGTATTTTAGGCATATGGGCCTGCCCATGCGGTTTGGACGTCGGTTTTCTAGGCGTGGGTCGAGTTTTAGGCCTTTATGAAGAAGATGGCTTCGGTTTAAAATGCAAATCTGTAGGCCCGAATACACCCTCAGAAGCCGGTGCCTGCACAGCAGCTTCGGACCCATCCAAGGTAGAGACATCCACAGGTTCCATAGTCGAAGAAGCATCTCGCGGCATACCAGACTCCGAATGGGTCTCAGTAGAGGCCTGCAAATCTGAAGTAGCGGGTTATCAGGGGCTGCGAAAGCACCTCACTGAATACCGGCGAACTGGCGGCTAGCTTAATGGAAGCATCGTCAGCAGTTTTGGACCTATGCGGTCTGTCTCTGTCTTTATCCTTACGTTTTTTCAGAATATCGGTAGTCGGATGGCTTACTGAAGCCATTTCTGGATAGTTAAACCGAGTACCAAAATAATTTGCTGCGAAAATAGACGACGAATAGTTCGGGGGTTGAATAAGGCACAAAACCAACAGCGAGGGACGTCATGGTCTGGGCCTAAGCAAGGAATGCAGTACGAATGAAAATCTTTACGAGGTATTTGCTTTCCACAGGTAAGCCAATTGTTAACTTTTACGGACATCAGTTAAGAGGAAGAAGAAGGATCCGCAATGGGGTACTTAGCTTTTTCGAAGACTTCGATTCTGAAACTCGAAAACAAAAATTTCAGGAGTCGGCTGGCCTGCACTTGCGGACTGCTTCTGCTTTGGGCACCGCACGGCAAGAAAGACTGATGTAATGGCGTCGGCTGCATGTTTTATACCCCTGACGACCTGACGTTATGGAAGAAATGACAGCACCTGATGCAGGAATCCAATACTTTGATATTCAGGCTAGCTGAGGGCTACCTGCAGGCAGATAATCCAAATGTAATAACTGCAACAGTGAAACACTAAGTACATCAGGTTAATCTGCAGTGTGTAGGAGTAAGAGATATGGGGTTCTGACAGACAGCAACTGTAACTCTCCCGGTCTCCTGGCTGAAGTGGTGGGCATCAGTACAACTTTTCTGCAAGACAGTGATTTTAAAGGACCAAACAATGCTGGCACAGAGGTGACCAACTTCTGCTAAAGAAAGGAGCGATCTCCAGAGGTGACAGAGTGACTAACCAGCAATCTTAGACTAAACATATCCCCTGAGGAAGGCCTTGGAGACATTCAATGATGCTACAGGCTGATAGCTGTCACATGCAGCTTGATGGTACATTGGTTTAGCCCTAAGTCATACGATCTGCTGGACACAAGATTACTCACAGGACTGGAACACTGTATAGATCCTAGTATCTTTGTACTGCCCACTGTGAGAACCTTTTTCAGTGATCTTTGAAATGTCTTCTGGTGGACAGGTTCTGAGAGAATATGAAAAAGTATGCTTTCTTGTAAGTACAGTCCTGGTTTTTTGCTATCAGTGGAAGTGAAACAGCCATGACAATAAGTGCAAGGTTTTGATTTCATGGTACTTTTTCCTTGAGGTGTAAGACAGCAGGGTCTTCTGTCCTTTCAGTCATTTAGGTCTACTCAGATGAGGTGGTAGGAGAAATGGGAACTTTGTGCAATTCCCTTAGTGTGGAGACATTAGGATCACCACTGATCAGGTTTGTTTGCACTTGAGGATGAATGTGATCACAAGGGATAACTACTACTAGTACAACAGAAAATCCTTGCTGTGTCTCTCTAATACTGAAATTAGGGAAAAGTAGTTTAGACAGTTGGCTTTGGTTAGGGAAGCAGAGAGGTCATACAGTGGTGTCCCCAACCTCTGGAATATGGTCCTTATCATAGCTGGAGTCAAGGAACATTAATGTGATAAAAGTATGCATAGACTAAATTTGTCTGCTGGTGACTTGGTGGCCAAAAATGAGTGTCGCTGTTAAGAATCTGTGGGTATAGTTACATGGTGCGGAAAGATAAACCCTCGACTACAACAAAGACAGCCTGTGTTTCACTAGTGGCAATGGTGCTGCAGCAAGGCATGAAAAGCCAATGCCCATTTACCTATCCAAAGGGGTGGGACATGCAATGGTTCGCTGCACTGGTGACACTGGAAGGACTGCTGATTATTATTTAAAAACAATAATCCTAGTGATGCTTGTACTATGAATCATGCACCACTTAAGAGGAAACTGGCAAGTCTTGCCATTAAGTTTGCTGTCAATCAAATATTAACAAAAATGTCTACTCTTCCTGTAATTTAACCAAGTGTTGTGCTGTGTTGGGGATTTGTTAATTATATTAAAACTATGACCAAAAGGTCATTTCCGAATTATACTAGCTGGATGGTTTATTTGGAACAGAAAATATACAGTAGCATGTGAGACAGTGTCAGCAGCTCTGTCTTGATAGAGTTGTCAATAGGTGAGAAATTTTAGCTGAATCTTGTGGTTGTAATTTTTATACTTACAAGGGCTTCACAGGAACTGCAACGACATCAGTGGCTTGTTTATTATTTAAACTGTGTATTGCTACCATACACTTTGCCTGTGTAACAAGATTAATGCTTACTGAACTGTATTGCTAGGGTGCAATCTGAATCAATATATACCTTAAAATATGACTCCATTCTGTTAAGTATTATTTCTGCTTGAATACCAATTCCTTGTACTGTGCATCTGTCTTGTGTACGCTCTGCACCTCTTACTGTATTACCTCTTTTTTTGTCTTTTCTAGGTAATTACAGGGCATTTTCTCCTTGAAGATCCCCCTTCCAGGACATAAACAAAAACAGATTTAGACTACTCGATTGTTACAGGACAGGTCTCACACAAGGAAAATGACCAACAAGGCTACCATTTCAAGCTTTTCACCGTTGTTGTATACATAATCAGATATTACAGCATTTTTTCTCTAATTCTACGGTGTGCATGACAGTTAGGGCTCCAAAAACTGACCCCAACCTAAAGCTACGGTCAATATCTCGTTAAAGTAAGCTCTGGCCAATACCTGGTTAAAGTAATTTCCTCATATTCACCACTACATGGCACTACCAGTCTATATTTCAGCCTACTAATATTTTACAGTAACTTATTTATTCCAGTTAAATAATTGCTGCAAACTTATTAAAATACTTACTCAACCCTATTAATTGGGTTTAGTGCACAGTCGCCCTAATAAGTGTTTTAATGATAACCCCACTCAATAAAGTTAAATGCTTGATTCCACATACCTTTCCTTAGTCCTCCACCCCTGCAGGGGCAAGCCCGCTCCGCTCACTGTGCTCCCCTACCCTGCCCCCAATTCCCTCCTGCCCCACCTTCTCTAGTTTTATACATCACAGGCCACTCCTTCCAACCTCCTCATAGGTTCTAAGCCCCGAGTTCATCAGATCTCCCACCCAAAACAACTAAAACCCTCCTACAACTCACATCATGCACACTCTAACTCTACTATTAGTAATATCACTAACCTTCTTTAATCTACTTGCTCTCTACCACCTCACTTCTCACAACAGCACACTACATCACCTAACACCAACAAAAACTACAGCATACATATACCATAACTCATCCCAAAATAGTTACTCTATTTCACCATCACTCTTCAATGACAGAGACACCACCACTTTCAAGACCAAACTGCATTTTAATATACCTAAAATTGAGCAATTCTACATCTCATACGCATACTCCATACTTAACTACATTTCATCCACAATCCAAACAACTATCTTCACATTGTTATGCCAGAGTGGAGATTCATCCAAATCCTGGACCCTTTCCCACTGAACATATTAACAACTCTACATCACTCTCACTGAAAACACCAAAAGACCTTTGCATCGTGATGTTAAACATCCATAGTATCTGCAACAAAGTATATGACTTCCATGCATGGCTTACACAGTATACACCTGACATAGCTGCTCCAACTGAAATCTGGCTCAAACCCCAGATATCGGACTCAGAAATACTTCCCCCTGGATGTCAGATATTATGAAAAGATAGACTTCCTAAGAAAGGGGGACGTCTAGCATTAATATACCGTAACCACTTAAACATAATACCCCACCCAAAAATAGTTCCCACCTTCAATAATATGCAAATCCTATTAGCATCACTATTTTTCAACAACCATAAACAAATATCTATTGCCACCATCTATATTCCTCCAGGTCCCAATATCCCAACACTGGAAAACTTCCTATCATGGTTTAAACACTACATCTCAAGTGAAACCATCATCCTCTGTGACACTAATATAAATTGTCAAACTAGCACCAAACAAATCCACGAACTCCATCAATCTGTTCAAATTTACACAACTTATACAAACACACACACAAACAATCACCCTGAATCCACCTTAGACTGGATATTAATATCCCACCCACAATACTACTCCAATCCCAACATGCTTCCTAACACCTTAAGTGACCACTTAACAGCCCGGATAGACTATCAACCTCCACCCTGAGCATTCATTCAGCATTCATTCATACAAATATACAAGAAATCTAGCCAATTTTAGCCAGTCTCATGTTTGCAACCTATTACAAACATTAAACTAGAACTCATTGAAATATCTTCCCTTAGATGAAGCAGTACATTATTTCAATACTGTCTTCCTAGATACCCTTAACTCCACAGCCCCCATAAGAAAAAAAGAGAGTTAAACATAACCATGCTCCTTGGCTAAGTCAACCAAACAACTACTGAAAGACCGAGCATGGCACAAAATGGAGAAAAAAATAAGACCCCACCCAACGAAACCGCCTTCAAAATAAATACTTAGAAACAAAGCAAAACAGGCCATTAATCAGTACAAAAAGACTTTCTTCTCTCAACAAATAAACACCCACAGTAATAATCCCTGACTTTTCTGGAAATCTGTCAATTCGTTACTAAATCCTGGCAGCACCCAAAACCCATCTCCATTTCCAGACAAAAGCCCAGTTGAAATCACTGAAATATTTAATAAAAACATTATTGATATTATCCTTACATTAGTAAATGTAGGCAGTACCCCAACCCCCATTAACACATCCACCATACCTCAAGGCAATATCATCTCCATACCATCCTTTAACTTCCAACTTGTAGCAACCTCTCAAATACAAACATTTCTTGGCAAATTGAAACCAGGCTCCTTATCCACTGATAATCTCCCCCCAGAATACCTCACAATTAGTGCTAAAGCAATACGTTTCCCAGCAAGTATCCTTATAAACCGATCACTTGGAGAATACACAGTCCCCCAGCTCTGGAAAAAAAAAATCAATAATCACCCCACTTCATAAAAGGTGGAAACCCTCATGACCCATCTAATTTTAGACCCATTTCTATACTGCCCCCCTCTATCTAAAACAATGGAAAAATGCATCCACAAACTGGTTGAATATCTAACCAGCAACAATCTACTATCCCCTTCACAACATGGTTTTTGACCATCCCACAGTGCAATTACTGCCCTAGTCTCCTTCACAAATTTAATCTATAATGCCCTAGCTAGTAACCTACTTCCATCAGTCCTGTTACTGGATCTCTCAAAAACATTTGACACAGTCTCCCACATCAAACTTACCCAGCAACTGCAATCACTAGGATGTTCTGATGCCACCCTAACCTGGTTCATTAGTTACTTGGAAAACAGACAGCAATCAGCAAAATGGCAGAATAACCTCCCTAGCTTTCTCCCAAACAACATAGAAGTGCGCCAGGGGGTCATTCTTAGGACCCCTACTATTCAACATTTTTATAAATGAAAAACTCAAGACACACACAACTGAACTAAGTAAAAAATGCCAAGAAAACAACGTGAAATGGGAATGTAGCCAGAAACCACAAAACTTTTACACGTTTCGTTCACATTTAATAAAACATGAACTTCTTCAGAAAAGTTTTCACAATATAGCTACCATTTAAATACTAATTGAATTGAATCACATGACCATAACTAACCAATGTTTAAAAAAAATTAATTAGTATCATAAAATTGTTCACTGCATAAAAATGCTAATGTGAAATTTATACAACTGTTTTTAAACATATTGAATTACAATTGAATTACAATTTGTGATAAAACATCGTATATTCTATTCTATTTACTTGTAAAAAACATCATTTAACCCAGGTGGCTGATCTGCATTTAGCAAAATCTGCCATAAAGCTTCCTTACATTCTAAATAAACGTTATAGTTTCCAGAAAATAAAAGGCATCTTTTACTCTTTCCAAAACAGAAAATCTGAACTTTTTAAATTCTGTACAGGACAAAGCATGCCTTGCAAGAGCATTAGACATGTCTTTTTTCTTTATAGCTAAATTGTGTTCATAAATGCTCCTATATAAAGCCCCGATGGTTTTACCTATATAAAAATGTTCGCATGAATCACATGCAGCTAGATACACCACGTTGTGTGCCTTACAAGTGTAATACCCCTTACTGTAGATAGTCTTTAAGTGTTTCAAGAAAATTTTGCTGTTCCCTGATACATACCTACACTGTTTACAATTATTACAGGGAAATGTACCTTGACGACATACTTCATTATTGGTGTACTTGATGGTTTCAACAATAGTTTTTATACTAATTGTTTTTTTATATGTGAATAATGGAACCTTACCAATAACAGAACACAAATCACTATTACCAAGTACAACCTTCCAGTTGTCAATGATTAATGTTCTTAATCCAAGTCATCTCATTCGATATTGGAATGGGAAAAGCTAACTTGTACTCACCACAAGTCCTAACGTTTGTATTCGTTGTGATCCTAGAAGTTAAAACAGGCAAATGTAAAATAGAACGTGCAACATCTAATCTTAACAAGTGCACTTCCTTTAATATATTTCTAAGCCATGTGTTGTCATAACCTCTATGTATAAAAAAAGCTAGAAGTTTGACAGCCTCTTCCAAAAACATCTCATCTCTACTTGTCAGTCTACTTAGACAAATAAACTGTCCTTTCACTACACCACGTTTCATAAAGTTAGGATGTAAACTATCGTGGTATAGGTACTGGTTGACAAAACTAGACTTTCTGAAGATGTCACTTTCAAACTTGTGTTGCTCTCGATTTACACTAAGGTGTAGATCTAGGAAATCAATGCTTTCACCAAAGTGACCAATTGTAAACTTCAGAAAATGTGTCGAATTGTTTAGATGATCTACAAACTCATGGAATGATACCTTATCTCCACTCCATAAAAAAACAAATCATCTATGTATCTTTTGTAAAGCAAAATGTTGTAGGCTAAAGGATGACAATACAAGAACTTAGTTTCCCACATGGCCATAACTATGTTGGTGAAACTTGGAGCGACTCTGGAACCCATTGCAATACCCGAAATTTGCTGGAAATATGTGTCCTCAAATTGAAAAAAATTGTTTTCTAGGATGACATCCATTAAAGCACATAAAGTACTAAGTTGTTTTCCATGTTTGTATGACTAGTAAGGTATTCCCTCAGAAAATCGACTCCAACAGTTTGGTTAATGCTTGTGTATAATGAAAACACGTCTAAGGATGCAAAATAAAATGGCCTTTCTCCTAAAATAAAGTGACGCAACTGTTCTAACAGATGCCATGAATCCCTCAAATATGACCTAGTCTCTTGCACTATTGGATTAAGCCACTAGTCCAACCATATTGAGATAAATTCAGTTTTAGAACAACTGGCTGAGACAATTGGTCTGAATGGTATATTCTCACTAAATTTGTGAAGTTTAGGAATACCAAATATCGTGGCTAATCTTGGAGATTCATTGATCAAAAAAATCGTAAACTGAATTATCAATATTACCTTGAGTGAATAGGTCAAATAAAATGTAATCAACTTTTTTGAAACATTCCAAAATGTATTCTTTAGTAACTGTCAACAGCTCTGATCACTGAGCAAGGACTTCATTGCTACACTATAGTCTCTAGCATTCATTATAACAATTGTACCTCCCTTGTCAGCTTTCATTATGCGCCATTCGCTCTTATTGACAACGTAATCCAAAGCTTTGCGTTCATCAAGGGACAAATTTTGCACCATATTGTGAAGAAGTTCATGCTTTATTAAATGTGAACGAAACGCGTAAAAGTTTTGTGGTTTCTGGCTACATTCCCGTTTCACGTCGTTTTCTTGGCATTTTGTACTTTATTTTTATAAATGACCTTACATAAAATTCCCTGTACTACCATACAATATGCAGATGATTCAAACATAATCTGTACCTCCAATACCCTCTCTGACCTAAAAAACTTAACACAAAAGGGCTTTACATCCATAGAATTCTGACTAAACCAATCATAGCTATTACTTAACCCTAACAAATCTAAACTACTCATCTTTGCATATAAACCTGTTCCCACAGACTTTACTATATTCTTCATAAACAAAACCCAAATAGAGTTAGTAAATCACGCCAAACTGCTAGGAATTACTATTGACAGCAAACTTAGCTTTGACTTGCATAAAAAAGACTCACTTCAAATTAGGCAAACATTACAGAAACAAACAATACTAAGACAAATCCATCTGAATAAAACTTTCAAAAAGTCTTCTCCTTCCAGCCTTACTATATGGATCTCCTATCTTCATCAATCTCCACAACTCTGCAACACAAACTGCAGTCCTGTTATTGTAAGACTGCAAAATTCACATCAGCCCAACCAAATTGCACCCACCATTGACAGGCCACTAAAGAACTAAACTGGCTAGAATTTGCACATAACATACATTACACACAACTTACTTTTGCCCATAAACTCATTTATAAACTCGACTGTTGCCCTTCCCTGAAAAATATAATTGAACCTTACATCCCATCCAAAAATCTACGCTCTAACAAACACCTACTTAAAGTATCAAAACTTAGTAAAAGAGCAGGTAGCTGCCTCTATTCCCATCCCATAACTAACCTGTGGAACACCCTCCCATCATCGTTTACAGAATTAGACAACGTAATCTCCTTTAAAAGGAAACTAAAACATCTCACTGATAACCACAGCTGCACAAGCAACACATATCCACAGCTGCAAATATCCACAGCCTCCTTAATCTAGCAAAACTGTTTCACATAGTAAATATACTTGTGTATATGTCATACTGTTATACCATAACAGTTATCCTTAATCTTTGGTATCCTAGTCCACACATCTATACAACCATCTTAACACTTTTTGTCTTCTCTGTCACTTTCTTCTTTTAATACTACCATTAAATGCATGCTACCTATAATCTACATATTCCCACCACCTATCTATAAGTTTCTAGCTATATCTATCCTACTTTAAGTTTAATTCTCTAATTGTACCTTCCCACTACACTTACCTGTTTTCCTACCCCCCCCCCTTAAAAAAAAAAAAAAAAAAAATTTGAGCTCCACTGTTAAATACTTTGAACTGTATAATTTTACTACATGCCAATGTTCCATTATTACTGTAGTGTGCCTTTTTACAACATATCTGCTGTTTAGATAGTTTTCTGTATTACTTCACTTGCTTTACAAGTAAAGTACAGTTGTGTACACTTACCATGAATGTAGATGTTAGAGTGTATTCACTGTTGCAGTCATTACATTTGGGTTATCCTGCTGGCAGGTTGCCCTCAGTCGGCCTGAATTCCAAAGTCTTGGGTCCTGCGTCGGTTGCTGTCGCCTCTTCCCTGACGTCAGGTCGTCAGGGGTATAAAAGATGCAGCCGACGCCATTTTATTTAGTTTTTCTTGCCCCAGATGTCAGGTGCCCCCAAAAGGGTAGGCTAAAAATATGTAAATAAAACATACATGCACCAAAATAAGCTTTACCTTCATCTATAAGCAAATACACCACATAGGTTGTATAGATTACAGAAGTAAAGATAAGTTCCAGCAAAAATAAGGGGGATGGTGGGTGGGTAACCTGGACTGCAACAGTGAATACACTCGAACATCTACATTTATGGTAAGTGTACACAACTGTACTATGTTCTTCGTGTTTCACTGTTGCAGTCATCACATTTGGGTTGAGTCCCAAAGCTATGGTTGGGGGACTGGAGCTAAACAGCATTAGGAGCGGCTATGAGGCTCTGCAGAACTGCAGTGGCAAAGCCTGCCCTAGATTTAGAGTAAAGAGGCAGATTGTAATGTTTTGTAAAGGTATGCACTGAACTCCAAGTAGCATCCTCCAAAATGTCTTTGGTTGGTACTCCCCTGAGAAAGGCTGCGGAAGTGGCTGCTGCTCTGGTTGAATGAGGCCTAATGCCCTTAGGCACTGGTTTGCCATGCTGTGAGTAGCAGAAACGAATGCAGTGACCTATCCACTTTGAAATAGTCTGCTTGGAGATAGCCTTTCCTTGTGATGCTATGACATATGCCACTAGTAATTGCTCTGTCTTTCTGAAAACTTTAGTTTTGTCCAAGTAGAATCTAAATTGTCCGTGTACGTCCAAAGAATGCAGAATTTTCTCCCCCTTGTTTTGTGGATTTGGATAAAAAGTTGGCAAATGAATTGTTTGGTTAAGAGCTACACTGGATACCACCTTAGGCATAAATGTAGGGTTTCTCAGAGAGACCCTGTCTGGACAGAAAATGATAAAGGGTTCCACAGCCATGAGAGCCTGTAGCTCTGAAAGTCATCTTGCAGAAGTTATTGCCAGGAGCAGAGCTGTTTTCCAAGATAAGCACTTTATGTCCACAGTAGCAGCTGGCTCAAAAGGAGGTAAGGTGAGTTTTTCCAAGACACAACTGAGGTCCCATGTAGGTGTTGGCGTTCTCCTTGGAGGCCGTAAGTTTTCAGCTCCTCTGAGGTACTGCCTTAATAAAGGATGAGAAAAGAGTGGTGGCTCTGTATTGTAATGAGCCAAAATGGCAGAGGCGTGGATTTTAATTGATGAGAAAGATGGGCCTTTGTCCAGCATCTCAGTTAAGTATTGCAAAATCTGAGGAATATTTGGGACAGCTGTATCAGTTCCTTTAGCTTGGTTCCAAGTGCAAAATCTCTTCCATTTCCCAGCATAGGATTTTCTAGTACTAGGCCTTCTGGCTTCTAAAATGACATCCATCACAGCTTTACTGAGAGGTGGGGTTTGTATGGCTACATTATCCACCATGCTGCCAGGTTTAGGGTCCTGAGCTGGCTGTGCAGAATCTGATTTGCTGGGACAGTACATGAGGTACTTGGAGGTAAGGTCCAGGCTGGGCATTGGGACAGGTTCCTTAAGATCGGATACCAGTACTGGCGTGCCAGTCTGGGGCAATCAGAATCATTTTTGTTTTTTCCTGCCTGACCTTTAGGAGCACTTTGGGGAGGAGAGGCAGTGGAGGAAAGGCATATACTGATAGGTTTATCCAGTTGAAAGATAAGGCATCCACTTTCCAAGCTGGTCTGTGATAAGTCCTTGTGCAGAATCTTTTTAATTGATTGTTTTGAGGGGAGGCAAATAGATCTATGTCTGGGCGTCCCCATTTCATTGTTATGCTGAAGACTTGTGGATCCAGGTGCCACTCGTGGGGATCCATGAGGATTCTGCTTAGTTTGTCTGTCAGAGTATTTTCCTTTCCTGGCAGGAATTTGTGCTTGCAGTCAGATTAACTTGATAAGTCAATGCTGTGTCCCATAAAGCCATGGCTAGTCTGCACAGGGGATAAGAATGAGTGCCCCCTTGCTTGTTTATGTACCACATGACCGTGGTGTTGTCTGTCTTTATCAGTAGTTGTCCTTGTAGGTCCTTGAAGGCTGTCAGGGCATTTTGAACAGCTAGCATCTCTTTTTGATTGATATGCAGATGCTTTTGGTTTGTGGACCAGGTGCCCTGAATGCCTCTACCTGCCATGTGTGCCCCCCAGGCATAATCTGATGCATCCGTCATTAGGCTCTGCCTGGCTGGGGGTAGTGAGAATGGCTGTCTTTGTTTTGGTGACAAGCCTTTGCCCACCATCGAAATTCCTGTTACAGGCAAGGAATTAGAGTAATTATTGTTTCCATACTGTGGCAATGTTGTGTCCAGACACTTTTTATGTACCATTGAATTTTCCTCATATGCAGTCTTGCATATGGAATTAGTAAGATGCACGAAGCCCAAAGCCTGCAGAATTTTTCTTGCAGATAACTGGGCCTTTGTTGCCATTTCCTTGAAATAGGTAGTCAGTTGCCTTTGTTTGTCTGCAGTGAGATACGCCATCTGGTCAGTTGTATTTAAGCTTGCACCCAGGAATATTATCTCTTGAGAGGGTACTAGTTTTGATTTCTTTTTGTTGACTGTGTACCCTAGGCATGTTAAAAGTTTTATCACAAAAGTCAGATGCTGTAGTAGAATGCCCTTGTTCTATGCTTGTATGAGGCAGTCGTCCAAGTAAGGGTATATTTGTATTCCTCTTTGTCTGCAGTAAGCAAATTACTGGCGCCAGGCACTTTGTGAAGACCCTGGGCGCAGTAGATAAGCCAAAGGGCAGTGCAGAGAATTGGTAATGCTTTGAGCCAGCCTTGACTCTGAGGTATCTTCTGCATGATTGTCTGATTGGGACATGCAGGTATGCCTCTTTTAGGTCTAACGTCATGAGCCAAGCCTTGCTGCCCATCAGGGGCAGGAGCTGCTGTAAGGTCAACATCTTGAATTTTGGTATATCCAGGAAAGTGTTTAGAATAGATAGGTCCAGTATTGGTCTGCATGCTTTGTCCTTTCTGCGTACCAAGAACAGTCTTGAGTAAAATCCTTGTCCCTGCTCTTGCTGTGGCACTTGTTGAATAGCCCTCATGTCCATGAGAGCTGTGACTTATTTTTGAGCCTCTGTCCATTGATTTTTTGGCAGGTCTGGCCAGCCATTTGCCCTTGGCAGGGTATGGAAATGAAACTTGTAGCCTTGTGACACTATGTCTAGAACCCATTTGTCCTGGGTTATAAGGTGCAAATTGTGAGAAAAAAGTGCTAGTTTTCCCCCTATGGGTGCTGCCAGAAGATAACTGCTTGGTGCAGGTAGGGGGAAATCATTGGGACTGTTTCCTGTATGATTGTGATTTGTCTTCTCCACCTTTAGAGGTAGAGGCACTCCACTGCCTAGATCTGTAGGAACCTTGCGGCTGTGATCTGCCTCTAGGGCGTCTGGATCTGCCCCTTTGAGGCCTGTCGGAGATTGGAAAGGACCAATTCTTTGTAGGCCAGTGTCTGCTAAATCTAGGTGGCTGTACCTGTAAGAAATCCTTGACTGTTTGCATAGATTTAGCTTTGTCCTCCATTTACACCTCTTCTGCCTTAACACCAAACAAGGTATCATGTTGTAAAGGAGCATCTAATAATTTTGCTTTAACGTGATCAGGCAGATTTTGTTCCTTTAACCAAGCATGCATCCTAATGACAGAACCCGTAACAGTGGCCCTGCCGGAGGCCTCCAGCAAATCAAACCCACATTGCAAAGTATGCTTTCCAACTTGTTCAGCTGCATGCAATAAAACCTGCATTTCTTTGTTTTCTGCACATTCACAATTTGCCATCATTTTCTGTTTAAGCACTGTCATGATAAATTGCTGATATTTGAGCATATGAAATGGGCAATTTAAGGCCCTTATAGCCAAAGTAGCAGATGTGTAAATCTTTTTTCCCCATCTATCCAGTGCCCTAGAATCCCTGTCAGAGGGGGTAGGGTTTTTTGCAGTAGAAGCCTTGACCCCTTTCGGACCCTGAGAAATAGTTTCTGGGTCTGCAGTAGGGTTAAGGAATTTATGAGAGTCAGGGACCCTGTGGTATCTGTCCGGCTTAACAGGAGCTGGAGGTAAAGAGTCAGGGGTCAGACTAGACTCCGAGAACACATCATCTACAATGTCTAACACAGGTGGAATAGCTAGAGGCCTGTGTTGAGGTAGTAAAAGGAAGTCTCTGAGCCTTTTCTTAGATTCTGAAAAATCTTGGCTCTCCCAGTGGAAGTGCTCCCTTATGGTATGCAAGGTTTCCCCAAAAGAGTAGTCCTCAGGAGGAGAAGCTGAAGAAATTGATTCCTCGGCATCAGAATCCTCATGGGGGGGGGATATTCCTGATCAGAAGAGGAATCAGAAGAAATGGAAACCTGATCTGAAGATTCATAGTCCGTCTCTTGCCTAGGCCTCTTATCACGAGGGGGATGGGAACACCCCTGATCAAGAGGGGGATGGGAACACCCCTGATCAAGGTAATCAGGTCTTCGGCCATTTTGAGCCTCTGTTTTTTGGGCATGAGGGCCTGTCCTTGTGGCTGATAAACTTGTTTCTTTGCGTTTAAAGGTGTTTTAGCCTTTGTCTTTGAAGTCAGTTTAATATACAATTGTTTGGGTCTGAATACACCCTCAGAAGCCGATGCCTGCTCAGCGGCTCCAGACCCATCTGAGGGAATAATCACCGAGGCTCCAATACCTTGAGAATCCAGCAGCCTGGCCGACTCCACGTGGGAGTCGGTAGCGGCCTGCAACTCTAAAGTAGCAGGCATCAGGGGCTGCGAAAGCACCTTATTGAGGACCGGCGACTTGCTTAGGAGAAGCTTTGTCATCAGTTATGGACCCCGGTTGCCTGTCTTTCTTTTCGTTTTTTATGAACTCCGGTAGGCGGATGGCTATACGACAGCAGTGCATAATTAAATCTTCGCCCAAAATAGCGTAATGCAAAATCGTACCGACGCTTAATAGTGCATTGGTTAAATCTAGCACAAAACCGACAACTAGCAACGTTGTGGTCAGGGCCTAGGCAAGAAATACAGTAAGAATGAAAGTCCTTATGGAGGTATTTGCTTCCCACAATTAATACAAATTATTAACTTTTTCTGACATCGGTCTGGAGCAAGAAAAAAAAAAAGTATCCCCAACGGGGTACTTAGCTTTTGATGAAGACTTCAGATCTGAAATTCGAACACGAAAATCTCAGGAGTCGGCTGACCAGCACTTGCAAACTGCTTCTGCTTCGGGCACCGCGCGGCAAGAAAGAATAAATAAAATGGCGTCGGCTGCATCTTTTATACCCCTGACGACCTGACGTCAGGGAAGAGGCGACAGCAACCAACGCAGGACCCAAGACTTTGGAATTCAGGCCGACTGAGGGCAACCTGCCAGCAGGATAATCCAAATGTAATGACTGCAACAGTGACACACGAAGAGCATCTGTTTCCTTACAAATTCATGTAATGATTTTCATGTAACTCGGAGCTTTTCTCCCCAGGCCTTCACTGAAAATAGGTCTCAAGCCCAGTGGACTTTCCCGGGCAACAAATAGACAATCAATATTAACAGTCAGTGTCTTTTTTTTCCCCTAACTGACTTTATATTTGACTTACTTTTGCTGCAAAAAATTGTATTGTGCTACCTGGCTATACTGCAAACTGCATGCATTGTCTGCAGCCTACTCACAACATATCGGTGAATTGTTAGTCGCAACGTACTGGAGAATAAGATTAATTCTCTGCATTTTGAAAATAATTACATTTTGGTTTTAGTACCAGTTCAACCATAAAACTGTTCTAACTCTGTGATTATTCTATGCAATTTTAAAGGTATGCTTCTAAATCCCCGTTTTTACAAGAGAAAGTTTTTCCTTTGGAGAGAGACCATGGAGTTTTGTGTTTGTCAGTCATGAACTTATTAATACAGTGTCACCAAAATCCATACACAGAGTAAGAAAAGATAACTTTGAGGAGTGTATTGCCCCAAGTGGAAAATAAAATACCTGACAGAGTTCTTAGCAGTAGAAAAAGCAGAGTCTACCTCAAAGAAAAAAGAATCCTCCTCTATCTGCTTTTACTTGTGTATCCCCTCCTGCTGCTCAGGATTAGACGAGTTTACACAAATCTTTTGCCAAAACTGTTCTTGCTACCATACAGACAGTCCTCTTACTTCTTCCAACCTTAATAATCTCGTGTCATTTTCCAGAAGTCAGACAATGAGGATTCAAACTAACCCTGCAGTCAGCGACATTTTTATTAAACTATGGGCTAATGAAATTATTAATAAACTTTAAGAACAAATTAAACTTTTTGTTTTAACAAGAAACATCTTTGTTAAATTATCTCGTATGACATACACAATCATACATTCATATAAATGAAAACAAACCATACTGACTTAATTTTAGTTGCAATCATTATACATCATAAACCATGTTGACGTACGTTTGCAATTACAATTATGTCACTTATAATCTATCTAGTTACTGTCAGTCAAACATACATATCTTATGCAAATCCTGCCTTCTATTACACCTCATTCCTTCTCATTCCATTTATTGTTCCCACAATTCACATTTTCCTATGTAATTTGCTCTTACCCTTTTCTAAAGATCCCAATTCAATTTGTTCTATCTCTGCTACTAATCACTACTTCTAGGAAACATAATTTAGACACCAATTTCCATTTTCCTGTAACTGCTTTTTTGGCAGCCACCATAATTAGACTCAACAAGGCTTTACAATATCTAGGCAATTCCGATTCTGTACCATAATTCAAAAAAAATCATTTCTTTAGGTACACCAATTTGCTCACCCGTATTTCTGGCAGAGCAGTCTGCAGGGAAGTCTGCCAATTCTTCACTCCTGTAGAAAATATGTTTTGGATATTTAGAAAAGCAATACCAGCACAAAGTCAAACAGAGCATTGGCATATATATATATATATATATATATATATATATATATATATATACATACATACATACATACACACACACACACACACACACACACACACACACACACACACACACATACACACACACACACACGTATATGTATTATATAATATTTGGGTCTAACTTACATACCCGAAATACCAGATAACCGAAGACCAAATAACAGATGAAAAAGCCGAATATTCACATACACAAACATCCACATTGCTGAAAAAGAAACCACTGGGCCAACAAGGGGAGATTTACCCTATACCCACTGCAGTGCGATCTCAGAATTGGTATATTTAAGAAAGGTGGTGTGGTGGGCATAGCCCAACTAAACTGGTTGCAGATGGAGCGGTGTGTTCTACGTGCATTTTAGGCCCAGTGGTTACTTATCCTGGGAAACATTTTGGCAATGTGGACATTCACATCTGTCAAGATTCGGCTTTTTAGTCTGTTATTTGGCCTTCGGTTATCTGGTATTTCGGGTATATAAAAAAAAAAAAAAAAATTATATATACACATATTACACACACACACTAGATTATATATATATATATATATATATATATATATATATATATATATATATATTATACACACATACACACACACACACACATATACTAAGAAATGAACTTCGTGACAATAACAGCATTCAAAGAATAGTAAATCACACCAACAACTCTTGTAGTACTTTAGCACTTTCGTCTTATTATAATACTTCTTCAGAAAGACATGTTTCATAACAGTGAGCAACCATTTTCACTTCCTTTAAACACATTAGTTCTAGCAGGCCATTTAAATTAACAACATTTCCTTTCCAATAGTAAAGCGTGAACAGGCAGGGTGCTGTGTGCATTTTCATTAACATTACAATCGCAGTTACATAAGGTAAATTTGTCAGACAGTAATAGCCTTGTGGTGCCATGTACATACTAATAGGGATTGTGTGCAAAAGTAAAAAAAAAATATATTAAAAATATGGGGGAACCGGGAAGGATGAGAGTCATGCTGTGATAATTCTAATATTAACACCTAGATTGGTTCCCACAAATTACATATAGTTACTTTGCGTAACTTATGAGTCCATGCCTCCATAGGTAAGGAAAGAAGGGCAAGGACGAAGGTGAAGGATTCAGACAGAGAGAGAGAGTCCAACTATACTTGGGTATCAGTGTGTGTCTAGAGAAATGTGTGGGTATGCCACCGGAGGGGGAGAGTGGGAGGAATGTGGTGTGGACTTGAGGGGGGGTGCTGTTTGGAGGCCGCCCACAACAAGGAGTGTGGAGGCGGGGTTCTTGGGTAGGAGAATATAAATAACAAGAGTACCAGAAGACTGGGTCAGTGGGGATGGTACCGCCCGTGGGCTGGTTCGGATGGTACCACCCCTTGAATGGCTGCGTGAAAAGTGAGGCACCACAAGGCTATTACTGTCTAACCAATTTACCTTATGTAACTGTGATTGTAATGTTAATGAAAATGCACACAGCACCCTGCCTGTTCACGCTTTACTATTGGAAAGGAAATGTTGTTAATCTAAATGGCCTGCTAGAAATAATGTGCTTAAAGGAAGTGAAAATGGTTGCTCACAGTTATGAAACGTGTCTTTGTGAAGAAGTCTTGATAATAAAGAAGACGAAAGTGCTAAAGTACTACAAGAGTTGTTGGTGTGATTTACTATTCTTTGAATGCTGTTATTGTCACGAAGTTCATTTCTTAGTTAAAATTTCTTCTCTTTGTTCATTTTTTAAGTGCGGTTAATTTTAGTTAGATACACACACACACACACACACACACACACATTATACATCTACATCTATACATATATATATATATATATATATATATATATATATATATATATATATACACATACATACATACATACATACATACACACACACACACACACACACACACACATATATATATGTTCATAGGTAGGTACTAGGCTATTGGCCCTAGGGCCTATATAAGCCTAGCCAAAAAATATACCCTGGCTTTCGCCACCCAAGAAAATTATTTTCCTGTGCCCCTGTCGAGCAGAGCCACAGAAGTGATCCCTGGGGTGAATTTCCCATTTCCCATCCAATCATCAAGATTTTTCTTGAAGAGTGCTAATGAGGAGCTCTGTTTGACATAGATAGGTAGTCTGTTCCAGAGTATGGGAAGTCACTGGGACAGGAATCTATCCCTCCAGCATGTTCGGTTTATTGTGGTGACAAGGTTTAGGTCCCTACAGCGTGCAACTCAGAGGTATTGGGATTTCTTTAAGTGGAGCATGTCCAACAGCTCTGGGTTTGACACAGCTTTGTATGTTAGGCAGAGATCGCCCCTGAGTAGGCGATATGCAATGGAGTAAAGCTGTAGTTTTTTGAGACTGTCTGCGTAGGGCATCTGTTTGAGGCCAGTAATCCTGTTTGTGAGGTATTTCTGTGGTCTTTCCAGTTGTTGGAGATGTCTTTTGAGGTACATACCAAAAGGGGCATTGTACTCTATAATGTGTCTAATGAGTGATGAGTAGAGGGGAACAATGACATCTTTTTTACTGGATGAGAATCCTTTTGTGATGAGATGAGCCACGTAGAAGGATTTCCTGACCACTGTGGCAATATGATTATTAAAGGAGAGACCATTGTCCACCTGTGTCCCAAGGTCTCATCACATTTTCGGCATTAAGTAGATTACCAGCTATGTGGTAGTTCATGGGTACAGAGTTTTTACCAAAGGGGGTGACAATACACTTTTTGGCATTGAGCTTCAGGCCATGGCTTTGACACCAGGTATCTGTCTCAGCGAGACCCTTTTGTAGTTTGTCCACACCGTTAGGAGTTTCGATTATGGATCTTAGTTTGCAGTCATCTGCAAATTTCGTTAGCCTGCACTTTAGAGAAGTAGATACCAAACAGGAGATGACCCAGGACTGAATCCTGTGGTACTCCACTTGTCACTGGTCTGAAGTCGGATGTGGAATCCGCTACTTTCACAGTGTGGGTTCTGTCCATGAGCCAGTTGGCAACCCATCTTGTGACATAGGGATTTATACTTAGTTTAGTGAGCTTATCTATAATTCCAGAGTGGGGGGTGGTGTCAAAAGCCTTGGCGAGATCTAGATAAGCTGTGTGAACCATTTTACCCTCATCTATGGCTTTGGTGACTGCTTCAAAGAAGTCAATTAGGTTTAGAAGACACGATCTGCCTTTTACAAATCCAAACTGGGTAGGGTCCAGAGTTTGGAGATTACCAATGTCTTTGTTTATGAGTTCCACGATGATACATTCCATGGCCTTGCAGACCAGGCTCGTCAGGCTAATGGGGCGGTAGTTCCTGGGGTCCATCGTGGCTCCCCCTTTGTGGAGTGGGATAACCGTCGCGGTGCGCCATTCAGTGGGTACAAAGCCTGAGGTGAGGCTATGATTGAACATGGTACTTGGGTAGGGTGCCAGTTCATTCTGTAGTTTGTGTAGAATGCAGCCTGGGATATTGTCAGCTCCCATGGATGCTGTGTTCTTGGCTTTGGAGAGTGTGTTTTTTACCTGTGCAGCCATGATTATAGGAACTTTGCATTCTTCCGGTATAGAGATGGGCCCTCTAGGGGGTGAGACGGGGTTAAAGTTAGCATTGATATATATAATATATATATATATATATATATATATATATATATATATATATATATATATATATATATAAGTCCTCTGTCTTTAAGGCCTTTACATACTTTTCAAATATGCATACCTACATACTTAATGACATCTAATTAAAGTATTAAACTGAAGTTCAGCCTAGAGCAGAACTTTAATTTTTTTTTTTTTTTTTTATTATCTGTTACAGGTTAAATTTGTGAGGTATTCCAAATGATTGCAAGCTATGCAAAACTATACTGCTTCATCAAGACTTTAGGAATAAGGTAAAATCAAACAAAGCCTAGTATTACTATTAGGCAGATGCCTTGGGCAATCTACTTAAGAAATAGGTTAATCACAAGATACTATCACCAGACAAAAAAAATATTTAATGCTTGTTTAAAATGTTATTTGTTTCTGTTTAAATCGAAGGTATGACAAAATCTCCCAAATATACTCTCACGCTGAATCAAGTTTACAACGCTATCAATAAACTGAATCCTAAAAAGGCACCAGGTACTGACATGCTTGTAAATACAGACTGCCCAGTAATTCTCAAAATGACTCAACTATATATTAACAAAGGATAGCCTCTGGCTTCCTATCAAAATCTTTCCAGAATTATTTTAATTCCTAGGGACTCTGAAAAATGTTTTAACCATTATGGATTATAAGCCAAGGTCTCTTTTGAATATGGATTTAAAATCATTGCTATTATAGTAAAGATTACCTGCTTTAATGGATTCAACAAGTAATTTTTCCACAACAATATGAATTTCTTCCTTCTAAACACAACACAGCTTATCCAACAGCTTCAGATGTTGGTTAATCAGTATTTGTAATAAATTTCAAGCTGCTGAGCTAGCTTTACTTGCTAGTAGGTACTCAAGAGGCATTTGATATAACAAACAGAATTTTAAAATGTGGTACATTACAGCATTTTCAATTTGACAACACATATTAACCTGATTAGAGCTTTGATGTCTAATACTGAAGCATTTATTTTGATAAACTGTACTGCCACTCTCATGGAGCCAATCCTGTCTGATTCAATCTGATAAACAGATCTTTCATTCGCATTTAGGTTTTCCACCTTCCAAATATCATACATACACATATGTGGAGGATTTACTTTTGGCTGTGGTATATAAACAAGCCTCCAAGTTCACATCGCCCAAGCACAAGATGCAAGGAATTTTGTTTCTAACTTGATCTACATACCAAATCACTGCTGTTGTAGTTTCTATGTTTGCAGCAGCAGTGATGTCTTTGTGCAGGGAGATTTCTCCCTTCTTTGCATTTGAGTGACCACAAAGTAGGTATACATACATGTTTATGGGTGTGGAGGCTTGTCCCACCCCATGGGAGGTATGGGGGGGGGGGGGGTTCCTTGCAAAAATGCTTATGATTTAAACTTTTAGGCTTCTGTTTCTGGCATTTCTATCTGGGGGGACCTTGCTGTGACTTGACATTTCATAGTGTAAACGTGTCTATAAGTCAGGTTTCTGTACCTTTTGCAAGTTTCTTAGACTTAACGGGCACTAGTTAGATTATGGTCAGATAATACATAAATCAACAAAAAAATAAGATACTGTATCTTAGTAACTGTAAACCCAGCTTATGTACATAGGTCTACACTAGACACTGAGTTTCCTGCCTAAAACAGCTATTTGTCAAATATTAACTTATTTCTCTTCACCAGGTAGTAATGACTGTCTATGTGTGTTTGTCAGAGTATAACTGTGCTGACAGTTTTACACGTCAGCTCATCATTATACAGCCCAGCACAAATGAAGAGCAAGTTGGTGATGGGGGCTCTTGTCAAAAAAAAAAAAAATAAAGTGGACCCTTTGAGCTCACATCTTCATGC